>NC_051219.1:14789186-14914186 GCF_015220715.1 Pygocentrus nattereri | reverse complement strand
TGAATAACACATCCTGCATATTTGGCCTCTAAATCCAGAACCTCTGTGCAGTCTATTCATTAAGAAACTCTATGCCTTTGGCTCTCGAGCGCTCTTATTAGGATATTAAAATATATTTGGTAGGATAGCATAAATAAGGTGTTGTATCAATGACAAACAGCTTCCCACACCAAAGAATGCCTCGTGCGCTCCTTTAGCACGGAGTGAGCACGCTCATTATTTCCACATGCATTCGATTAGCTTGGCACATAATTCGGGCCTTCTTAGCGGGACCCTATCGCTCTTCAATTGAGAGGACGGCTTCCTGCTCATTACAGCCGGGAACCTGGCTGCACAAGCCTCTGAAAATCAATGCCACTAGTCAAGGATTGAACTACAGCCCTAGTAGTCCAGTGGGGCCACCAGTGATTGTTCTTCACTGCAACATTAGGCTACACAAACATAAACATGGGCTATTGTGTCTAACAAATCGATTTTTCCCACTGTTTTGCTTCATCTGTTCAAAGACTAACAAGAAGACTCAAATGGTGAAATTAGCCATTTACGTGGAGTAAGGCTAGAAGTCTGATGATGGTATTTACATCCATACAAGCTCAATCGAGCTGAAATTATACAGTTACGTGAGTAGTGTGGCATTAGAAATGTTCCTAAAATTACTCTGCAATACTTACGTTTAAATTAGAGTTTGGTGCAGGTGAAGCTAGATGTATTATAGTAACAACTGCTTAATTAAGTGGTAATACCTAGTTAATTAAATTGTAATAGCTGGTAGAATTAAACAGAATATCATCTTACTATTGTTATTAGTCGACATAACTGCCCGCAGGGCAAAGCATCATTCTTTTGCACCGATGCTAGCTGCATCTTCTGAAACAACAATAAGGTGCCTCAGAGCTGTGCTTGTTATTGTCCAGCAGGCCTGCTTACACCACAGTGTCACTGACCAAGGCGCCATTTGGACGCTGCTATGCGCTGGAGCGTCAGAGTTAATGTTCAGACCACTCCCCGCGACGCCCCGCGTGCCTTTTTAAAAAGTGGCGCTCGGTGCGTCTCAAAGCAACGTCATCACCACCTCAGCTATGGAGGGGCTAGTCACCGCCAAACGCTGCTGGCCTGCACGAGGCAAAGCATCCTGAGTTGCCATGCGGCATACAGAAGATACAGTCATTCAGAGTGTTCAGAGTGTTCACGGAGACGTTCAAAAGGCGCGCTCACGAGTTTGGCTTTGGTGTTTTTGGGACTTTTTTACGAAAAAATGTCACTGCGACAACTTAAGTCTGGATTAAGTTTCCCTTTACTGAACTGCTTCGTTTTGCAAGTTACAAAAAACTGACCATAAAAAAAGATTCACAAAAATAAGGAACGGCTTTGATTAATTGTAAATCGCCCTGACTTGAATGAAGATTATACAACGGCTTACTTGGTGGGGGGGCGGCGAGGCACAAAGGAGAGAGGTATTCTAGATCATCAATCACTTGCGGCACCAATAGTCATTCGTAATGCATTAAGTTGCACACAGGTAGACTTTAAGTCCGTCGCCAACTAAATCTCCAACAACATAAAATTTGATTGTATTTAGAATATATAAACCCCCACCCCCAAAAGAGCCGAAAAAGACGCAGATTAGGCCAACCGTCCTGACTTGGCCATGACTTTGGAGAGCCACTTGAAAAGAGCAGGGCCCATGAGTGCATTCAGATGGCCATTATGTGGCCGGACAGCGGAGAGAAATGAATGTGCACGCCTAAATCGGTGCATCCCGACAACCTCATTCGAGATGCTGTCGCCTCCATGTCGGGGGCCTGAAAGGCTACTTTATTGAAGTTTTCGGGGTAACACTGAGGAGGCGAGTTCACTTTAGGGACACATTTTCTGTCCCATTAGTTTCATTTCAGCCGGGTTGGCCGACCTTTCCCACCCTGTGACCCGGCTCTCTCTCTCAACGTGTACCTTCTGTGTGCGCCCTCGTAGGCTTCCTAAGGAAGCCGCCAGTACTCCTGCTTTCATTGTGGGTTTTAAGTTATATTGATGTGGCAGCAGAGCACGGCCATCTGAATGCGTTACCCTTGCTCTATACGGGATGACCTAAAGCACCGGTGAACTCTCGGCAACTCTTAGGACTGGTTGGCCTTCAGGGGGGCCTCGTTTCTCCGGGGGACAGCGAACTTAAAGTCTTAAGGTCTACTGGTCTTCTGACTTGTGAGTAAGTTTTAAAAACAACTTGCAACAAGATTTTTATAGAGACTTTAATAATAAAAATAATAATAATAATTATATATATATATATATATATATATATATATATATATATATATATATATATATATATATATATATTTATTCAATGTATTCAAATTTTGCTGTAAACATGTAAACAGTAATGCACGCAATTGACTACTATGTATGTATATTCGATTACAAAATTGCAAACATTGCAAAATAATTTCTTGTATTAATTACGGAAGGACAAGGTGAGAAGATGTTATGCTCTGATGCAGTCGAGTCTGTGCCCCAAGGCTGCTTGGTATTCAGCTGATTTTGACATTCTGTTGCTGAAGTTCTTCTAAAAAGACCACATTTTACACACTTTAAAACAGACATATTTGTAGCCAGCCGGAAATGGAGAATAGTTAGCGCGTGCGCAGGTGTAGAATTCACCTTTTTCTCCTTCTCAACCAACTAGCCAGACTTCAAACTCTGACTTTTTTTTTTTTTTTGGTAAACAATGGTCCTCTAGGTCCACAAAGTTAGCAGCGGCATTTCAACTAAACAGCTCAGTCATACGTCACAGCCTGGTAAATAAAAAACAATAAATAATGTACATATTGGGAATATTGGTCCTATTGCTCGCAGTGGCGCTCCAAGTTAGCCTTTTCGAAGCAGGAGCAGCTAAAGGAAACAATTACGGGACGTAAACCCTTTTCGTAAATGTCAAGTTATTTATGTACGGAAAAGGTTAACGCGATGTTTTTAAATCTAATATAAAGAATTACGTTGTCAGAATTATTTCTAGAATTATTTCTCTCAAGGGTTCTGTAGCCTAGTCAATTATTTTGGCTGTGAATTTACAGTCACTGACACATGGATTTTATTTAAAACCCGTAAGCAAACTTAGTCCAAGACTAATTTATGTCTATCCTATTTAACATCAATCTTAACAGCCGTCAATAAATAACAAGTATTTAATATTTTAATTAATTCATTTTAATTAACAGTTCAAATATCAGTTTGATCATCAATAATAATCTAACGTAATTCTACAGACCTGTAATTCTAATTCCGCAATTCTACAAGTCTTTCTGAGTTCTACAAATCTGCAAATTCTCACCATGAACGTTAATATATAGGCACGTGTCCATATAAGCAGGTTAACGGATCATAATAAGCTCACCTAGAGCTAATAAGAAAGCCTCAGACTCGTAAAGAGAGCTACAATGTGCGAATTCTGCAACAACCAATATTGACATAGCCAAGCCATATTAAGGACATGTGGGGAATTTAGACCGTTTAAAAGACCTCGCAGCGGATACAGAGTTTACATTCGTCTCAACGACAAATTCTTTTTAAAGATTTTCTGTTACGCGTTTCTACATGTGTGGGGCTCGATTGTGTCTTCCTAGAGTGGTTCAAAGCCTGTGAATAGAAACTGATGTTTAACAATATACTTCATTTCTGCTTTGAAACATGGAGCAGTCTAGTCAATACATCTGAAGCATTTAGTGACCATAACAGTCAGGTTACATTATTTTAAAGCGGCTTGGTGATTACAAGACTACAGTAACATGTAATAAACACAGATGCCGTGAACAAAAAGATGCAGCGGAAAGATTTTAAATATTTTGAATATAGATTTTCCATTTTCCTCTGATTATATATATATATATATATATATATATATATATATATATATATATATATATATATATATATATATGTGTGTGTGTGTGTGTGTGTGTGTGTGTGTGTGTGTGTGTGTGTGTGTGTGTGTGTGTTTAAATTCTTTTGGCTTTAACGCCTCAAATGACTAGTCCAAAGTTTTACTACACGTTGTATACGTTTTACTACACGTTGTTTACTACACGTTGTGCCTGTATAACGTAAGAACACCTTAGTCAATTTGCCTTGTAGTCCATGTAGTTCTTGAATAATAAGCCTTAGGGTGCAATAAGGCTGGGATTTTAAGGGGTTAAAAATCAGACTGCAAACAGAACAGAGGCCATGACGCAATCAAAAACAGTGATACAGTATCGCTGTTCCTGTTTTAACTTTCAGAGGATTATCTCCATAAACCCTGCATATTTTCTGGGGCCACTGAAGTTACTTGCAGAGCCGTGCTAATCACGTTAGTGAAACACGTGGAGAAGCATGTTTATGCTTTGGGTCCCTGGGTGCTTAGTTTGATAGCGATAAGGATGACTTCAGGCACACTTTGCAATTTTATAGCATCCATTCTATTTCGAAACCCTTCGTATTTGGGCGTCCAGCGACATGCACGCGCATTTTACTTATTTTAGGCGTTAAATGATTTTACAGACAAATCTGCAGTTTTATAAATCTCGATTAGTCCGCTAGCCAATAAAAGTACACGCTCGGCCTGTTTAGTGTATCTACGATGAGATTCAAAGCTAAAAACGAAGCTTTGCGATACTTGAGATATTCAGTTTAACCGCCTCGCTATACGCGCATAACACTCTCTAAACCCCAAATACGCCGCGTTTGTTCTTTAATTATAAACCTATCATGTCAGTCGTTACCAAGCATGTATGTATTTGGAACTGCAGTCTTTTTTGTTGTATAAGTGTCTTCTTCAAGCAATTTGGTTAGTGTTGAAAGGTCCCAGTCCTTAGCATTGTTCCGAGGTGGTCTGTGTAAACGGAGCCATGGCAGCGACACAAAAAAGGCTCAGAGTTGAACCGGAGGTCAGCCTGCTATTTTCCAGAGACGTAGCACTTCTTACTTCGAGCAGAGCATCTAAACTGAACTGTAAACTCGCGAATCCATTTTCAGCTAAAACACACACACACACAGATTCAGTCTTAGTCTGTGATCGCGTCCAGGGCCAAAGAGTCCATTTTAATCCCTGTGTGCGCGAGTTTTGTGGAAGAGCGCGAGCGCTGTGTGGGTCGACTTGCCAACGCAATCTCCATAATCTTTGTTCGGAGGTCTTGCCCCTTAACCCTTACACTTACAGTGACCCCGAAAGCTATGCCTAACGGCCTTCCGCACTGCGCTGCAGACACCGAGACTAAGAGCGCACGACCAAAAAGTCAACTTCGGACTATGCAGGGACACCTGTATCAAAAAAGCACAAAGCGCGAGTTTCTTTACTAAAATAAAATTAAGTACGAAAATGGCTAAACGTATTCTGATTGGCTAAAGCGACAACATTCTGTAAAGTTGTAATCCAAGTTGACATCTAACAGCACCCGTTTGAACTGTTGACTCGTTTTTCGCACTTTTATTCCCAATAAAATGTGAGTTCCCAATAAAAAAACAGCAGTACCATTTGACCAATAGACGTCGTATGACGCATTACGCGATAAAACCCACGTTTTGCCATATAATACGCTTTGATCCATTTGAACACTTCCTGCAGAGAACATACGAACAGAAAAGAAAATCTAGCATTTCACATATGAACATTAATGGAATAACAAGTGTTTCTTTCCTTCGATGGCCGGTTCCTGCAGGTTGATTCCTGTTCTGGGGTTTTGACTCACTGTGTGTCACCGTGACAAAACGAAGAGAAAAGAAATTATTTCTCCTCTAAGAGGACTGAGGCTTTAAATTGTAGTATCCAGACGAAGCTAAACGGCTATGGAGTGGTAGCTGTATCACTTTTTTTATCAAAACATTGTCAAAAAATGTTAAAATGCAGATCTACCTAAAACGCTAATTTTGCAAAACTGAAATAAAAACTCAGACATGCAGTGTAACATCACTGAAACGTGCGTTCAATCACCACAAATTACAGATCAATGTTTTCCCAATTTTTCATCAACTAAATCAAGCTTATCCAACCTAAGGTGTAAATAATGTTACACATGCTGACAAAATGATCGGACGTTTTTTAATTATCTGTATGTTAATAATCTGCCAAAAGGGTTCTTTGGAGTGAAGAACCGTTCATTGCGTCAAAAACGACTGGATTGTTTTGGAAAAGAGATGTGAGAGCATGAGGAACCTTTTAAAATTTTGAAGAAGCTCCACATGGTGTAGGTTCTATACCATATTAAAGGTTTCTTTTGTCTTAGAACTGTACGTACAAACAAAGATCCATTTCCCCTTTACATTTTGAGTGAATCTCTTGGAGTATATTTCCTGCTTTTCCTCTACTTTCAAAGGATTATTTGAGGCATTGTGAGGTTCTAAAGGTAATTTCTCCACCAAGTGCAATGATTGTTTTTAAGAGTATTAAGAAAAGTGTTGTACAAGCAGTTGCACCAGTTCAAGTCTCCCTGATCCAACAACAGACACAGATTAAATATCTGATATCTAAAAGTTTTAAGATCCTGTGATCACTTGCTTTGAACATCATAAGTGAATGATGGCTATAATTTTCCCTTTGCCTTCCGCAAGTTGCATGAGATCTTGATTTCTAAACTTGGAGTTTCAGCACTTCAGTTTTGTAAAACTGCAAAATTTCAATTTAAGTTTATCTCATAAGCATGTAACTTGTAAGATAAATGCTTAAGATATTTTGTATAAGTGGACCACAGTTGATACTGATCTGATACTGAATCCTTGAGTCTGTGAATCCAGGATTCACTGTTATTGATGAAAAATTGGATAAAGGTTCTCACTTTTGGATTACAGATTAGCAGAGTTATGAACTGTGGCAAGTGGTACACTTTTTATACAGTGCCTTGATACAACATTAAAAATAGTCCAGCAGGAGTTCTTTAGTAAAGGCACTGGCTTGAATGCATAAACCATTCTTTTCATTTTAAAATCGTTCTTTTTAAGGAAGCAAAATCTGTTCTAAGTGATTCTCTGTCTTGATAGAACCATAATAGTTTTTCTATGGCTCTGAAAGGGTTTCACCAGAAATGAGTTCTTCTACTGGATGAGCCAAAGATACCTACAAAGTTTGTTTTAGTGAAAGTTATGTTCAGAAGTGTTCATGGTGGTGGTGATAAGAGCCAGACATCTGAAGAGCTGAATGCCCTAAAAGCTCCCACACTGAATGTTATTACACGAAATAGTTTTGAACCCACTGCTTAATTCCTGAGATACTGTTTCATGATAGGTGTAAAACAAAATGTTTGGTGAAGAGGTATGTGCAGGGTGTTGTAAAACAAACTGTATTTTGTTCAGATTTACCACTATTCTACCACCATCAACATTACTTTGATCATCACTGTTCAAAGGACATGTATTTCCAAAAGAGTAACTTTATGGGACAGGACAAAAGTGTTCTTAGCTTTAAATGTAAGTTAAAGCAATTTCCATGGAGCATTTTTATTGGTCCATAGCAGTTTCAAACAATATATGTAGGAGAGATGCCATGCTCAAATGATGCAGAAGAATATCACTGTTGTCAGAAGAAAAAACTGATCTCCATTTTTGACATTTTTCAGTTTTTGACATCATTTGAAAATGCCTCTTGCTCTTTGCTTTGTGTGTTAATTTCAGGTTGATTGGACTAAAAGAAATGACACAAAATGACTTGGAAAAAAGTCTGGTTCCATTGACTTGCATTAAAAGTAAAGTAGGTTTTTTTCCTTTTCCTGTTATCATTTTGGAGATATAAGGTTTTCTTCCAACAACAGTGAAGATATAGAAGACATACAATTACTGGTGGTTTTAGATTGTTTATAAATGGCTATATATTTAGCCACTGTAGACACTGCAACCCATGAGCCATCGCAACATTGAACCCTTCCACATCCAACCACTCTGAATGACATGAAATCCATTCTCTACAATGAATCTTTTCACATCCAATCACTCTGAATGACTTTGTTTACATCTCAACCACTGACTTACACAGAATTTTTGAAAAATGGATAGAATTCCCCTTTAAGCTTGTACACTTGGTCTGTTTGTCTTCTTGAATCTGTCAGTGGTATTACAGATATGACATGGCCCAAAATCTAGGACATGGGGGGGCAGAGCTTGTTAAGAGGAGGAGAGGGCCCACCTGTGGACACCTGAACTACAAATGTTTCCCAACAGCAACATGATCTCTCTCTCTCTCACTCTCTCTCTCTCTCTCTCTCTCTCTCTCTCTCTTTCTCTATCTGGGTTGTTAGAGATAGATTAAGCTCACCAAAGAGGTGGACTGTAGATTGAAAGAGGTGGACACCACCCTACAGGAGACATATCTCAGCGAGCATCCTCATCTCCAGTCTTAATACACAGAGGTCATTAAAAGTCCCGTGGCATGTTTGGAACAAGATGAAGCAATCTCCTAAGCCTTATAACCCAGCTCCTACTCAACTCATCAATATCACATGAGGCATGTAACATGTCTTGTCTCTAAGTAGAGATCTATGTCTCTCTATAATGAGACACAGTACTCCTGCTTTAGAGTGCAGCCCAAGACACAAAACAGTGTAGCCTTTCAAGACTAATAATAATCAAATGAAAATCTATATTTAATTCAGGGAAAAAAAAGAAGACACTCCTAAACTCACCAAGTTCAAAAGCCACACCTGAAACATAAGCTCATAATGGTCTGCTCTGAAAGTGCGTCATATTTCCAGGTCATCTTCAACATGAAGCAGGACAGTTGGGTAGTTTATGTTGGGGATTCTTTGGTGGAAAGAGCCAACATTGCCATGTTTGACTGGGTGTTGGGAGCCTTTGTCCAGTCCGCTGGGGTGTCTGCAATGGTTCTAAGCATATGCGGTCATGAGGAGGTCAGGAGACGCGCTGCTGCGCGTGGTGATTAATGTCATCTTTTCAATGGCGAAAACACAAGAGTGCCATTCTTAGACTAACACTTTACACGCCGCGAAAAACGTGGCCCCGCCGCATATACACGCACTATCTGCCAACGTTTACTCTCAACAGCGAACCAACAGAAAGAGGAATTTATTAAAGCATGTAAAATGAATTTGAATTGAATTCACTGCTGGAGTTTTGAAACTCCTTATGAAGACGAAACGCTCACCCGAGCATTCGTACACTTCTTGGAATTGCATATTACCATAGTTATTACTTAATTAACAGCACTCTCTTTGATTAATTAAAACGTTTCTGAGCTGATTTCAGTTGGACACTGCAGCGGTCACCGTGTTTTCATCTTATTTCATAGCTCATTCTCTTCATTATTTCTAACGCATAAACGGCCACTTGCCAGAAAACTCTTGAGAGAGGCTCATCAGATAAGGTGCTCTTTTGGGTCTGTTCCCTCAGAATGACGTAACAAGCAGCACCAGCACGACGCTTCAGATTCAGAGGCTGAAGTTACATTTATTTATTTATGTATGTATTTATTTATTTATTTGTTTGTTTATTATGTAAACTAGTCTGGCAACTAAGTTTTTTCTGAAAAGTGGACTTGCATATAATCTAAGTTGAAACCAAGGGTGGTCACGGAGGGTCTGTCAATTCTTTTGTTAGAGGGGAATTCCGCGGATTTTTCAAAATTTGGGCATAACTCCTAATCCAAGGCTGTCATGATGTGAACACGTGGATTGAAAAGAAACTTAGTAGTCATAGTGTTCACGTGAACATGGCTATTTTATACAATGTTCAAAAAAAAGGTGAACCTGAAAATAGTAAAGCTGAAAAAAGCTGCTTTCACTTCTCTGAATGCATTTTTAAAACACACCAGGCAGGATATTCATAATTCATAATTATTTCATGTGATGCCTTTTTGTGAGACAGCGTTAGAGGCACAAATGGAGAATATCACCCGCTCTTTCCAAATTTCTGCATAATTCAATCACTGAGGTGTAAACGAAGTCATTTCCTGTCTTTTGATGTGAAATAGTAAGCTGTAGAGAAACTTAATAACTGTTGATAGGGGGTGGTAGGAACCAGGAGTCCATTCATTTTCTATGAATTACATATATAATATGTAGTGGATATAACAGCTTTCGATGAGGGAGCTTTCAAAGGCTTTAAACTCTTCAGACGTCTGGTTCCTATCACCACCACTGTGAATAATTCTGACCCGGTATGTTTCTCTAGTACGGAGCATTTCACACCAAACCACTCTGAATGAATCTGTCTACATCTTAACGACTGACTCATGCAGACTTTTTAAAAAAATGACACAACTCCCCTTTAACGCTTTGGACGTCTGGTTCCCATCACCACCACTGTGAACAATTCCGCCTATGTGAGTTTCTCTGGAATGGTTTGGAATTTATATCAAAGCAGGAATGACTTTGTTTACATTTGAATTATTTAAAGAACGCAGAAACTTTGAAAATCATTGGAATCCCCCTTTAACTAGCAGGATTAGCAGGTGGTGTGCTAGAGAAGGGAACTCAGCAGACTGTGCTGCCCTCTTGATGGGGCTCCCTTTGGTTTTAACCTGTGCTTGGGGTGCCATCTTGAAATCCAGATGTTGCTTCTCGGGCTTGAACGACTCCCAAAAGTTTTAGGAAACGACCTCAGTGTGTCAATATGTGGCTCCATTTTGTAAATATGACCGTCCTTTGCAAACTTCGACACTTTCATATAGGTGCTCGTTGTTTACAGCAATGCAGGTCACTGACGCTATAAATCTTCTCGTTGCTCTTCAGAGACAGGTCAATTTGTATGCATCGTTATAACCGACAACATCCTCTGCCCATTAACATCCTCTCTCTCCCTCTCTCTCTCTCTCTCTCTCTCTCTCTCTCTCTCTCTCTCGCCCTTATCTGTTCCAGTCCCCTCCATGGAAAAACATTAACAGATTACTAATGCTGTTATTGAGGAAAGCCATCCGGGTCTGTAGTGCGAGCTGTGCAGCAGCTGGGCAGAAAGACAGATATGCTGCTTTTATGGGGCAGGAAAACGAACAAAAACAATAACAGGCCGATTTATTTCCCACAAAGACGTCAAACGACTCTTGGCTGTGAAAAGTCTGTTTATTGAAATGCGGTGGTTGAAAAAATCATAATAATATGTACAGAAGAAGACATGGCAACAGAAAGTCCACCCACCCACCTGCCCTCACAGGAAGAGCGGCTCTCGGTGCTTTGCTTTGATTTTGCCACTGTTGCCAGCGCTCTCACTTTCAGCCCTTTTGCATAGGGCTTTATCTTTAAGCGTGGGGGCTTTTTTATCGATGTTTTATGCAGCTGTTTGTGTCAGCAACCACAAGAGCGCAGAAGGTAAGGAGGAATTATAAAAGGGTTGACACCCAGAGCGACCGGCGCGCTTTTGTGAGAGAAAGAAAAATGATTTATTGCCAGCGTCGTGGTTCAAACAGAGTTCACGGAGAATTGGAGTATACTCGCGGAGGCGCTGAGTTATGGTCGTGCTGAGCCAGTACATCAAAGATCCCTTTTCAGACCCACTGAATGGGCTCAGCGGCGTGAGACATGGGCACAAACTTACCTTAATTAGTAAATTCCCATCACGACCTGCAGCCAAACGAGGAAAAATAATAACAATAATAATATTAACAATGTTAATAGAAAAGGATCAAAGGAGCTTAGTAGAAAGTCTGAATAATGATATATGGACGTGAAACCTCAATAGAGCTAAGAAGACTACATAATAATGTTATTAGGTATATTGTTGTAGCCTTCTCGGCTCTGGGGGTATAAAGTCCATATACCCTTCATCACACTTATTATTATTATTATTATTATTATTGTTATTGTTATTATTATTATTATTATTATTATTATTATTATTATTAATAATAATAATAATAATAGCACTAGATCTATGGTGTCTACTTAGAAGTGTGTTAAAAAGGTATATGGACGTTATAACCCCAGTAGAGCCAAGAAGACTACAATTATACACCTAATAATAATAATAATAATAATAATAATAATAATAATAATAATAATGTTGATAGATCTATGGAGCCTAGTAAAAAGTGTGACAGAATGGGTGCTACAACCCCAGTAGAAGCAAAACAAACTAGAATAACATACCTAATAATAATAATAATAATAATAATAATAATAATAATAATAATAATAGGAACTACATCCTGTAGCGTCCTATGAAGTGCATCTCGTTGGGTCTTTAATTCATTTGTGGAATGAGTAGGCCTTCGCGTGCATTCACTGCACACTTGAGCGCAGTAATATTTCATGTTAATGGCGCTGCAGCTCGGCAGAAGCCGGACTTGTAATATGCATAGTGAATGCTTCTATTTGACAAGCCTTGTGACAGCAATTCACTGAACTCTAAATAACAAATCGTTCTTAAAACAAGATTGATTTTAGAGTTACAAATGAAGAGGATAGGGGCACGACTCCCCCACTCTCTCTCCATATTCTCCCTTAATAAAGGCTTTATGAATGGTCTGTTGTGTTCCGACTGGGGAAAAACCCGCGTGCCCGAAATGAAATAAATAGTAAGAATGGCTTCGCGGGCAAATTACGAGTAGCTGGTTTTGCGCTGCTTCACCCCGAGAGAGGCTCCGTGCGCGCTGAGGCGATCTGCCGTCGCGTTCAGCCACAGAGAGCACGGCAAACACAGCAACCATCCCCGGATCTGAATGAAAACCCACAGTGCTTAGGCCTCATTAACACCTGCTGTGTTCGTTTGAAAGGGGAACGCCACCAATTTCCCAAAAGTTCCACACTGTTAACTGGTTAAGATGTAAACAGAGTCATTCGGGGTGGTTTGGTGTGAAATGCTCCGTTCTAGAGAAACGTACTGCGTCAGAATTGATCACAGTGGCGGTGATAGGAACCAGACGTCTGAAGACTTTGCCCCTCACAGATGGTTGTGAATGTGCTGCCTGATGCCGGACACAGTTTTATGATAGCTTTGTGATAAAGTTTTGGCCTAAAGCTAATCCATTCATGGCGGAGGGGTATGTGTTGGCAGTTGTAAGGCAAAATAATCCCCAAAGAAAATAGACATATTTTAGATTTTACCCTATTTTGCCATCATCTGAGTTAAAATCTTACAAAGCACGTGTGGGTTCGTTGGTAGTTTTGGACTGTAAATAAAATGGCTGTATTCGTCTGGAAGAACCTGGTTTCTATATTCACCACTGTATAGACATCTGGAACTTTTTCCACGAACTATTTTATGTGAAACCGACTCTGAATGACTTTGATTTTGGAATTATGTAAAAATTTTGGACAATCGTTGGAGTTCTCGTTTAAACTCAGCGGGACCCAATGTTGATTGAACACTGGGTGTGTTGCTGAGTACTTGTCTGCGTATATTGCTCCATAGTAAGGCCCAATGAAATACGACACGCCCCCTTTTTCTCTCTTTTTTCAAAGCTCTCTTTCTGAATGCTGGACTGTCTACGAGAGTGAGAGAAATGCAACGTTGTCTATACGTCTAAAATGAAATTAAACGACAAAATCACCTTTAAAATGGCTCTTCTATTCATTTAAGTGCTCTTGAAGAAGCCTAAACCACCTCGCCAGCTCTGAGAGCCAGTGCTAACACTCCACAGCGAAGAGGAGGGATAAAGCAGGTTAGAGCCTCCATTAATCACAAGTTAGAGAAGCAACTGTGTGGAGCTTTCAACAGAGCTTTTCCAGCCTAGAGACTCCTGTGTGAGCTTCAGTCCTGCTCAGTGCTTCTTTACACTTTCAATGGTACTTCTATTAGATTAGCAGCTTTTAGATAAAAAAAATTAAATAAACACAAATAGAAGTTTCTTAATTGATAACAAGGACCATGATATATATGCACATCAATGTGTCGTAAAGGCCTAAAAATCCCAAAAAATAAATAAAGCAGTGGAGGTTTCATCCTTGAGTGGGCGTCATGACGTCAGAGGGCTTCAACTTCAAGCGATTAATACGCTTCTAATTCTTAATATTAAATCCCATTCATCTAAACGACTCAGATACATGGGAACCAGGGTGCAATGACTTTCCAACAAGAACCGTTGCTCCGAGTATCTGTTTTTGAGTTATCACTTGGCTGCACGAGCTCAGCTCCTTTGTTCAGGGCTTTGTTTTGAACGAATTTCAGTCCAAAACCGCCCTGAAAAAATATCCAGTGAAGAATCAGCCCGTAGTCAGCAAAAAAAAAAACTTTTCTCGGGCGCCAAAAGTTTGAACCTCACTGTTTGTCACGGTAAAGTATATATTCTACTATTCATTTAACGGTTCCCCCTTTGTGCATTGTTCCTGACAATGATATGAAATTCCCTTTGTTTGGCCACACCCAATAATGCCATTGACGTTTTAGTTACTTTAGGTAAAAAAATAATAGTAATAGGTTTTTTTAAAAATAAGCGCAAACAAGTCAGTCGGCGGACACCAAACAGGCGCTCCAGTGGCTTAATAAGTGTTATGGCATTTTAATACATTTCACGCATTATGTTACATGAAAACAGCCCACATCATTCAGCCTACATCACCTTACACAGCCGCAACTATAAATGTGACACGAACAATTTACAACAACGATCTTTAATTCAGATTCATTTCAGTTCAGTACAGTTTTGAAGGAAAATGACAGAATTAACTTGGAAAAATGAAGACAATATTATAAAACAAGAGACAGCAAAGATATAACGGTACATTATGAATATACATTGGTATTTCCGCATACCTACCACCACAGTATGAGAAATTAAAACTGTTCTGTATCAGTTCTCAGCTCAAGTTCACCGAGAGCACATTTAGCATCCTCAGCTGAAAACAAGGAAAGGTAGAGCAGATCCCAGATCCACGCACTCCATTTCTCTCCGTCCGTTTGGGTTTTTCCCCCTCTCTCTCTCTCCCTCTCGCTCACTCTCTCACTCCCTCTCTGCTCACTCTTCCCCAAACATGGTAGTGTCTAAACTCTGTGATCTACTCCGTCCTCTATTTGTCTACAGGTTAATCACTGGAGCTAATAGCAGCAGAGGAGCATGGAGACGGAGGCGTTGTGCTCCCTTCGACGAGAAGTTGCTCGAGCATCGTCCCATGCGCCGGGCTATTGGAGGACGGCCCCACGTGACTCTGGGGTTCATCCGTGCTGCCAGACTATTAAATACGTGTGAGTGCAGCCTACTTTACAAAGATTAATAATCCGGCTTGAGTAATTAGACGAGAAGCAGCTCGAAATGCAAACGTTATCACACCAAGAGGGGAACACTGATTATAGTTCTGTGTCCAAAACACTTCTCAAGCCTCTTCATCTTAATTCCGTGGTCCAACACTGTTCTCCATGTGTTCTACAGGAAGGCAGTTCTGCGATGGAGCCTGGGCACCATGCAGGCCATGTGTGGGACCCCCTTTTCCTTCAGAAGTCCCACACACCCTGTGCTGGTTTCGCCCAAAACACAACCAGGATTGGACCTCACCACACGGAGCAGGTGAACAGCTTGGTAAAAATGACTGGAACAAGTGCTAGAAACGTCTTCCGCAAGACCACCTACCCTTGGATGAGCGAGAGGCAGTCTACTCCAAGCCATGGCGCAGCTAACTTCTGCCAATCAGGTTTGAAAACTTTGCTGCTGAAGAAAACATTAATTGCATTCAAGTGGTGAATCTGATGTATGACTCATCTTTTAGTCAATAAGGTTGGTTTTGGCTTCAGTATGATTTGTCACATATGTACTGGCAGCTAATTGACAGGCAGTAATTCATTAGAGGGCTGAGCTGTTAATCACACTTCTTTATCAATGAATCGATGCTAATTTGCCTCTTTCTTCAATAAGTACAGTGATCTGCAGCCATGTGTCGGTTTTTTTTGCTCTCTTCTAAGTTTAAGCTCCAAAAGTGGGACAAAAATGTTCACTTTGGCTAACAGTGAGCATAAGGCCATTATTTATAATGAACAACAGAAAACAAAGACTACTGTAATGCTTCATTTCATGTTCAACAAAATGCTCATAAGTGTCCAAGAAGATGAATGAGGACCACTAACTGCTTGGGTTATTGTTGAGGAGACTGAGAGTGTTGGAGAAAAGAAGACGAATTCATGAGATG
This sequence comes from Pygocentrus nattereri, assembly GCF_015220715.1. Classification (NCBI taxonomy): domain Eukaryota; kingdom Metazoa; phylum Chordata; class Actinopteri; order Characiformes; family Serrasalmidae; genus Pygocentrus; species Pygocentrus nattereri. The sequence continues at coordinate 14,898,164 of NC_051219.1, read as the reverse complement.
GATTTGTTCCCATTCTAAGAAAACCGCTGCGTGGAAAAACAGTATATTTGAATGTATGGCCACAGAGGAGCACATGGGACAGGCAATTAAGTAGCGATGGAATGCTTAAGTGTTCTTACTCACTGAAATAATTAAAAACACAATTATTAAACATTTCTGAAATGTACAGGGATTTTGATTTGTGGCATTGTTCGCTCCCCAAAGATTACTTTTTTGTGTGGTTTATGGGAGTGAAAATACTCAATTTGCTCAAGTTCAGGGAGAAAGTAAAAACAGAGCAAGAACCTGCACAGGAATTAATATTTTATGGAAATTACTACCTTTAGTTCTCATTAAACAAAGGCCTAGTAAGCTTGCTGAGGTTGTTCAGCCTGTTACGACTTGAATTATCCTCACACATTCTTCTGTGTACAGTAGAAATGGCAGGTCAGGTTTTCGCAGCCAAAGGCCAGTATGCATAGGCTGGGTGATGAAGCTCAGCATTTTGAATGTGACTGGATAGGAAGCATTCGACATGATTTATATGGGAACAGGCAGAAGAGAGAACCCAACTTTTTATTGCAGAGAAAAGCAGAAAGGTTTTACAAAAGAAGCTCCCTTAACATAAGCACCACATACATTTCCTGATGTGTTAGGACCTTGATCAGAGAATCAGCCAACATAACTTTTGTTCGTCGCAAAAGGTTTTGCTCAGAAATCTTATATTCTGTGTACAATAGTCACCCAAGTGACGAAATTAATCAAATGAAGGATTCTTTAAATTCGAGGACATCAGTGGATGAATAGAAAAACCTTGGAGTGCATAAGACTAATTTGAAGGTCAAGCTGCAGACAGTGTTCTCACCATAAACTATCACCAGCATTTAAGGAAAATGTTTATTCGTCTGGACCCAGTTGGAGAGTTTGGTGGGTTGGGTTGGCAGTCACAATGAGATCCATGACACGAGCAATATTGGGCCCCTCACAGATAGATCTGATTTTTTAACAACATGCTTTACTACTTAGCTTCCATCAACACTACACAATCAACCATGATATATATTTATCTCCTTCTCATTCATAATGCATCTCATCCATGGTGTTTTCAGAAGGACCCTTCACAAAATCAATTATGATATCCTCATTATTTATCGTTTGAAAATCGTAAAAGATGATTCCATTAAAGTTAAAAATCAAAATACATGTTTTTTTTAAATATATGTATGTCACAAAGCAATGGTTCTTGGAAATATCTCATAGCTGTCATGCAAAAATCTTGTGTGCCCATTATTTTTGTTTTCTTTACCCAATTTGAAAACTCCACTCACTCTTTGCATTGTGTTCAATCTTCATAATGAATGAACCAATAGAAATGGTCCACAATCTTGCCACATTGTCTTATTTACAAGTTAGGAATGTTCTTTCCTTCTCCTATATAGTCACCATTTTGGAGATACAAGGTTTTATTCCAATACCAATGATACGTAACCATATTTGAACAGCATCAGATCAGATAGTCAAACGTGTTATGTAGTTATTGCGATCCAATCTAAATTAAATAATTTAGTTAACGCTGTGCACTGAGACCTACTATGTGAACAAATCCTATTTTTCCTCCTTAATGCTACATGACTTTCACTATGAGTGGGTAATTGCTGGGATATTCTTAAGTGTGGATGTACTGATGATTCAAAAGTAGATACAGATATTAATCTATAACAATGTGGAAAGTCTTGAATCACGCAGGCCAAATAATGTAAAAGAATCTTAACTACTGTGCATTAAGGAACAGCTGGTGAACTAAAACCAGAATATGACAGATCCTCTCCAAAGGGATTTCCAAACGCTTCCACTGGGATTAAGAACATATACTAAGACAAGAGGACTCAGACAGGATGTATTTTTAGAGCTCCATCTCTTTGTTTTCTCCCAGGTGCCAGCGATGAGGCCTGTTCTCCAGAGAGGGTGAGGGAGAATGACAGCAGATCTGCCAGGAAGCGTGCACGCTCAGCTTTTACCTCCTCTCAGCTACTGGAGCTCGAGAAAGAGTTCCACTTCAGCGCCTACCTGTGTCGCCCACGGCGACTTGAGATGGCCTCGCTGCTGAAGCTCACAGACCGACAGATTAAGATCTGGTTCCAGAACCGCCGGATGAAGTACAAGAAGGATCACAAGGGTAAGGCGACAGCATGGCCATCCTACTCTTGCCAGGCAGTGGGTGCATCATCTTCTGCAGAAGCTTGTGCTGAAATGGACGTCAAAGCTCAAGACCATCTCCAGTTCTTGAACTGTAGTCAAAGCAGCTATGGTCAACCCACCTACAAAGACTGGTTCTTGCTTGCGAAGGCAGCTCCAGCCATTACTCTGGACTTCAGCAGTGCTCCTCAACTAGCGTCCAGACCCAATGATTCACCTTTAGCTTCTGTCTCTGACCTCTATCTGCACCAGCAAGAAGAGGGGTGCCTCCTGGTACCTCCTGCACCCTCATACATGTGATTCAGCCCATCTGCACTACGCAACATACCTGTCCATGGCCCAGCACTCCTTCAGCTGTATCTCTGTCTGACAGTTTGCCCATGCCCATGCCACACTCTGATTAAACACACATCCCCAGCTGCCAGCGCTTTGAGGAGAGGCAGGATTTGTTGCCCTTAGAAGTTGATTTACAGGCAGAATGTTGACTTGGAAGAACCACAGAGCCAAGTTCACTGTCGTGGGCGAAGGGCCAGAGGAGAATTACATGTTATCAGCCAATATGCAGCAAAGCAGGGAGGTTTTCCTCTGTGGATAAGCTGCTGCAGACTCTGTGAAAAGAGCCGAGATTTATTACACATGGACCCAAGCCCACTTCTGAGAGTTTATCTACTGAGCACAGAAAACACCATGTTTAAAAAAGCATAAGAATCCTCCTAACGTTAACAAGTGCATTCATTTTTTTCCTTTAATGGGAAATAAGGCAAGATAATGCATTGTCGGAGGCTTGTGTCAGCCCATATTTATATGCTTCGAAATGATGCTGTAGGATGCAGGGTTAGAAAGGTTGGATTTTCAAAATATGCTGGTTCATTAAGCAGTAGAACATTATATGAAAGCTCAGATGGACTTTTGAGATTGAGAGGAACTTTTCATTTAACCAGTACATGTTCACGTAACCAGTATAAATCTCTGAATACTTTGTGTATATGGCGATGTTTTGTCTCAGATAAAGGTACTGTGTTACCTTTGCCTCAATTACTATTATGCTGTACCCTGTATTCTGTTATAACTTGATGGTGAATTAGGCTAACATATGAATTACATGGTAAGGCATTACATGTAACATGGATATATGACATAAAATCGTCAAATTACTTAGCGTGATTTGATTCCGTGATGCTAAATCTAAACAAGAACTACCTCAACTGTTCAATACAGGTCCAGATTCATTAAGAAGCATTAATTAAATTGTCATTTGTCAACTTTTAGATATTGGAAGATAGAAAGGGCTTTTCATTTTGAAGTGTTCAATCTGTGATAGTTTCTGTGTTCATTTTTTATCCTATGTAAATGTAATACAATTTGAATAAACTGAATAAATGCATGCAAGTCAATAAGCATAATGTTGCTCCATGTAATCCTTGCGGTGATCCTTGTTGTAGTGATGTAGAGATGTCAGTCCAAAGAAATAGGCTTGTGCATTTGCTTTAAGGTGACTTTGGAAGTTTCTTCACATACTTGCATTTAGCAGCAGTGTATTTTGTATTCTGTAAAACAATCTATAGATACATACATGCCTTCCCCGCCCCCGCCTACCGCTCCACCAACATTAATCATCCGGACAAGCCTCTCTCTCCCTCTGTAGCAGTGCAGCCACACGTCATCGCTGCCGGGGTGCTGCTTGTACACCCCCCCCCCCCCCCCCCCCCCCAACCTGCTCTTCCTCAATGGAGCACAACAAGATAAGACCCGCAGCTTTGGGTTTCTTTTTACTTTGTTTTCTCTCTCTCTCTTCAACAGACACTCTATCTTCACATCTCCCAAGTATTTCAACATAACAGTGAAGTTAGCATCGACAGGGCAACGTTCATGGGCCCTGCGCTGGGCTGTGTGGGCGATAGCTCATTTTGATTAATTATGTTTAATTAAGGTGTCATCGGGAGTCATTTTATAAACTAAGCAAGGAATAGCAAGAAATCTACTCTTTTTTCAGAAATATTGCCTTCAGTTCCATTTTAAACGAGGCGATAAATCATTTTTTGATTTGAGCCTAATTGACTACAGTCATTTGAATGTGGTCAATATGATAAGGATACCGTTTTAAAATTCAAAATGCGGTGCAGAACATTATCTATGAAAGTATTGTAAACAGTAGCATTCTCTGAAAAAAAACAAGTTGCCTAATGGTTCTTGGCTTGGACAACCAGTTCTAAGAAAAAAAAAAAAACTAAGTGGTATAAATGTTCATTCCATGTGGAGGTTCTTCAAACTAAATTCTTCTCACTGACAAAAAATGGTTCTTTAAAGATTGGTTCTTTAATAAATGTAAAAGTGACCCTTCTATGGTGACTTATTACCAAGAGAGTAAATTAATAAACCCAGTACTCATAGTGGGCCTAACTGTTTTAATGCATATAAAAACTAAAATTAACCAAAAAATGGCCCTTTCTTTAGTCTCTTTTCTGGTGGCCGCTAGAGACTGGCGCACAACCCTGCTGTGTGTCTTGCTTACCATCCATCACCAGGCAGCAGTGTTCGTTATGCAAAGCAGGAGCTGGCCTCCCGGTGGCCCCTTCGTGCAACTAAAAGGAGTGCACACTCTATTGAGTGCTTGGCTGCACTGGAATTATATTTACCCCCATTTGTTTTATCCATTGGATTCCTGATACACAAGATCGTAAACGTTCAGTATTTTTGTAGTTTTGGGGCATTTCCTAATGAACAAAATAGCAAAGAGCAAAACTGGGACACTGCAGAGCACTGGAGGTCTATTCTTTGCAAAAATGTGGTCACTGCGCCTGCTCAAAGCAGTTGTCTTCACAGCAAGCCACTAAGCAACAGTAGGCCTGAAGCCCATATTAGACACCCTGTTAAATCGCAGTGGGGTTTTGCTGCAGTCAGAGAGCCCATGTTATGCACTAAAGAAGGTCAGCCCTAATTCAGACATATCACTGCCTCAGCTAACGGGGGCTCGGACAGGAGAGCAGCATAATAGGTCCAGTACATTCCTAAATCCATCATTTAATTCAATACGTAATTAATTCATAGAAAATCAGCTGCGGACAGAGAGAAATCTCCCCTCGAGTGCCCAGGGACAATGCTTTACTATAGATAGACTTTAAAAGAAAAGAAGAGAGGGGAAAATAGATGGAAGCTGCATTGAATTCTTTACATTCTTGCGTGCACAGGCTGACCGGCGGTGATTTATAGGCACATTAAGGAGCATTACATGAGCCCTGGCCAAAGATCAGAGACGAAGAGAGAGCCCATCCTGGGCTGCTCACCGAATAAAAATGCCTATTTTTAGACATTCACAACTACAAAGGATAAATTCAACTAAATCCCCACAGCAAACAGAGCTCCAGCAGGCTTGCAATATGATATGCAGCCTCTTTTTTTCACTCTGCAATACATGGGGCAAACCAAATTATGGTACTCCCCAGCCCACACACTTCTTTAAAATGCATATTAATGGCCCTGAGAACTATCAATGTACAAACTCTTAAAATATTGTTTTTTGATTGCTATGATCTATGATTTCATTGCGTATAATAACTCATCTTATTCTGAAAGCAGTGGCGTACAGATTTTTCTCTTAGCAGGATTGTGCCTTTATGTGCACATGTGGGATTTGCATGGAAATTTTTGTATATTAAAGTGTTCTACAGGAAAGCACACAAACACAAACACACATGCGCACACACTGCTCCTCATAAATATAACTTTATACCAATATCAATTTTCCATGAAGGAATAATCGCTACCACTGTGCTATCTGGTTATTGATACACAGACGTTCTTATTCATTTTGGAGAACTAATTGGTTATTGGTTTCTTTTCAGCCATATCCTAGGCCACTTCCTTTAATCTAAAGGTCAGCTCTACCAGAGTTTTGATTTTTACAGATGTCTCCTCAGCTAACAAAGCCAATCTTTACATTGTTTGCTTTATTTTATGTTAATTATTTACTTCCAACTTTGAAAAACGACACAACCAAAGTCAAATACAGCACCAATAGACCTCTGAAGTCACGTTCTCATTCTGTAGTCGGCGTCATGCCAATGTAATGAACTCTGGATCCATTTTTTATGGGAAAATCATTTGAAATTTGCTACTATCATACCCTGTGGTAAACTAAAAGGTCCCAAAACCAATACATTTTGTCCCGTGTCCTGTGCAATTTGAATATACAAGCAAGCTAATACTCTATACCAGCTACCCAAACTGTAGGCTAGTACTGCAAAAGCAACTTAACCACCACATTTTGCAAAGTTTGCTGGTTTATGTGGGTATTAAAGTTTCCAGTCTTTAGTTGAAGTGTTAGCTTGCAGCAACAAACTTGTTTTGACTCTTTAACAACCTCTTAATTCAGAGGAACCTACACTGTTAGAAATAAAGTTACTGTGCAGGTACATTTTTCATTCATCAAAGTACAAACAATCTTCTTCTTCTTCTTTCGGCTGCTCCCTTTAGGGGTCGCCACAGCGGATCATCTGCCTCCATCTTGCCCTATCCACTGCCTCCTCTACTTTCACACCAACCATCTCCATGTCCACCTTCACTACATCCATAAACCTTCTCTGAGGTCTACATCAAAGTACAAACAATGTGTATCCTCAAAGGTACAACAGTGGTTTTTACGGTTCAATTGTGAACCTGAAATAAGATTTTTCCCAATGAAAAGCACGTATTTGTACTTTTTCATAACCCAATGTTTTAAAATAGAACAATAAAATAAAAAGTCTGGCGATGAGATGGGGTGTGTGGAGTCCATAAAACTTACAATGTAAATAATAACAGAATGTAATGACATGCAGCTCATGTAAACCATATTTTTAAAAGGAAAATACTTCAAAGAAAACAAATGAAATGTTGAAACCAAAAATTTTTTTATTACTCTTTATGGACCAATATATTCCTATTTTGATTTTTATGCATATATTTCTAAAAAAAAAAAACAATACAATTTCTCTGTTTCAACATTTGAATTGTTGTCTTTGTGTTCAATTAAATATAGGGCTTAATTGATTTGCATATCATTGCATTTTGTTTTTATTTACATTGTCCCAGTGTCCCAGCTTTTTTGGAAATGGGGTATAACTTCAATGTGTTACAGTACAATTATGTTCCCTGACTAAAGGTACTGAGATGTATCTTTGAAGGTACCACCAAGTGACAAGACAGGTGAGATGTTGTTTAGCACATGGTGCCATAGTGGCAATTTTTGAAAATGCTGTTATTTTTTCCTTAGTAGAAAAACTATTTGGCCCTGCATTTCCTAATATAAGCATGATGCTGATGCAGATCTTCTGCAGTCTATGCCAACCTCCTCGGGACAGATTATTAGACTAAGTACAATAAAAAGCCATTTTGTATTTACTGAAAAGACCACTGTGCCTTTAAAAGACCCCAAAATGAGTAACAGCCAACTATATATGGCAGGGATTTCAGTCCACAGAATGTATGAACACGCTTAACATACTGCTCAAATACTGCCCCTGAAAAAAGAATGAAATTACAGAGCACTCTCTTGATAGAGAAAAAAAAAAAATATATATATATATATGAAAATTGGTGGAACGGCCTGCACCACACAACCCACAGGACACCATCCATACATCACATTCCAGATTTAGTTAGTAATCCCACAATCTAGTTAAGAATCTGGAAATTAGATGTAATCAATTCATTCTACAGTCAATTAGCATAACAGATGGTCCAGCAGGCATTAAAATTCACGTTTTGTCCTCAGATATCTCATGGCTGACTACAATTTTGAAAATTGGAGGGCAAAATGTAATGAATTATAATGAAATATAATTCCAAGGACCAATTACACAAAGTGGAGATCAAGCCATGTAACCAAGCCTTTCCTATTTAAATTGCTATTAAGGTTCATCTAGCTCTCTTGGTGCTTGCACTGCCAACTGTACAGGAACAGATTCATGGTGCTTTTTCCAAAAGTGTTAATCAATAACAATCCAAGGCGTTTCATTAACTTGCACAAACATGCATTGTGCTTGGCCTCGCCAATAATCATAAACAAGGCGCTGACTGTGTGTGTGTGTGTGTGTGTGTGTGTGTGTGTGTGTGTGTGACCTTTGGCAAGGCCAGTCCATTCTTTTCCATTAACCTTCTAGGTTTTACTTTTCTTCCTGTCTTTCTTCACTCTGATTCCCTAACGGACTTTTTAATTGATTGTTCTTTTATAGCATTTATCAGCTGAATCTTTATCTGCTGCATCTGTAGAGTATATTTGATTATACTAGGCAACAATTTTGACATGTTTCCCTATGCTTACAGAAGAAATCAATCCATTTTTTTAAATGTTCTGAATAATCAAATGGTTAAGATGTAAACAAAGTCATTCAGAGTAGTTTGGTGTGAAATGCTTTGTTCTAGAGAAACTTACCAAATCAAAATTGTTAACGACGGTGGTTATTACACAAAATGGTTATGAATGTCCTGCCTGATGCTTGAGATACTGTTTCATGGTCGTTTCATGAAAAAAGGTTTTGGCCTAAAATGTCTTGTTAATCCATTTATTTGGATCTACTTATGGTGTTGGGGTACATGCAGAGCACTTTGGGTAAAATAGTCCCTCCCAAAAAATTTTTTTATCAGATTTTCCACTATTTTTACTTTTTCCACTACTTTTAATTTTACAGTCATAAACATTACAAATACAACCTGTGTGGGTGTGGCAGACATTTATTCATGACTTTGTTTACATTCCAAAGATGAAATTATGCAAAACGTTTGAAAAAATGGTGAAACTTCCCCTTAATAAAGGAACAGAAAGGGAAGAATTTTTCACCCTAAACATTATCTACTGTTTCTGTAATATATGTTCAATTACCATCCATTGCAAAGGTACCAAAAGTGGTTGTTCAATGGAACAGTCTTTCTTTCTTTCTTTCTTTCTTTCTTTCTTTCTTTCTTTCTTTCTTTCTTTCTTTCTTTCTTCCTCTCACTCTCTCTCACTCTACCACTCACAGAGCAGCCTTCAGTGCTTGTTGCTCAGAGGGACTGTTAAGTATCAATTCCCAGTGTCACCTTTATGGGTTTTATTTATTTGTCTGCTTGCTGGTGTGGAACGCAGTCTGAGCATCACTCAGGTAGATGGGTTATAACTCACCTGCAAGCGCTCATCAATCCCCGCAATTTGACTTCCTGCATCACATACAACTGTTACTGTCATATTAAAGCACTGCATTATAAAGATCAATGACTTTTTAAACGTGCTCCAGTTAAAGGTGGTTCCTGATGATGAACTAGGAGCTGCGCTGATGACTGTCGTCCAGATGAGGTGTCTTACCTATTATCGCCCTCCATTTCTACAACAAGGGCTACAATAACATTTACTCTATTGCCCTGCATACATCAGTTTGCAATGAGCATCCTTCATTTGATCAACAATATATATCTTTAAAAGAGATGGTGCACTAGGGTTCCTATATTATATATAAAATTATAAAAATACACACATACATAACATATAACGTATTCAATGAATTGTAAGCAAGCACCACATATCTAATTTATTACTATGCTATATATATATATATATATATATATATATATATATATATATATGAGTGATCTGGCACAGAAGTTGTGGCTATGTATAAAAAGGTTTTATATAACACCTAAAATAAGTTCTATGTTCTTTACCAACAGCAGAAATGTTTTAGGTGCTATACAGAGCCGTGTTTTAGAGGCTCTTTGAAGAATTCTATATAACAGATATTACATCATGGAAAACAACCATTCAACTATACATACATCAAATATTCAGATGGTTTTTTGAGTTGTTATGGTTCTGCTGTTGCTATAGAACACAGACCCTCTTTTGGTACAATATAAACACCTTTTTGCTCAGAGCATAAAGAGAGTACAATACAGAAAATAACATATTCGTATGTATTGTAAGCAAGCACCATATATCTAATTTACATCTGTGCCATATCTGTAAGTGAAGGCACAACGAATGAAAGCACTGCTCTGGAAGATGGAAAAAATTCTGCTTCTGCTTTCAAATAAGCAGCGGAGGCATATGGCAGCATGATGACAAGAGCATTGCTTCCCAGCGCATGTTTAACCCTGCTAATGTCCCACAGTAAGGAGTTCCGGAAGCACAGAGCCGAGTGTGCTGATATGACGGATGGCCCATTGTCACTCTGTTTGGGCTACAGCCTGCTGAGCTCAAGCAGGAAGCAAGGACTCCAAACATTCATATTCTTAGAAGAGTCACAGTACACAAGATATAGGGTTCTGCCACAAAACAGGCACGCCTGAGACGTTTCTGTATCAGCAACCTGTGATTGCTGTGGAGAACACAATAATATATCAATGGTGTATATAGTCGCTGTGTATTGTACCTGATCAACACTCTGTTTCACTTTCATAATAAAAATAATGAATTATTAATAGTGCTGAGCAGTACTGACAAAAATCAGTGTTCTACCAAATACACAGGGCTAGAAGGGTTACTTCAAACTATATTGCATTGTACCTGTTTAAACTTTTTATTGTAACCTAATAGCAAAATTATTACTATATTAACTCCTTTACATGGCCAGGGCCCACTGGCACATTTCTATAACCTGAGAATAGCTCAGCCAATTTACACTGAAGTCCCTGTAGTTACTGAACAATAAGCCTTAGTATGTAACAAGCCTGGGATTTTAAGGGTTAATGTTTCATGGATTTTACATGCCATATAAAGGTATCTGTTTACTTTGCCAAGCTTTCACCCACTAGATTTGATCACCACTTTTCAAATGTGAGGCATTCTGGATGTTTTATTATAACTTTAATCTCGGTGGTATACAACTTTCGTAGTCATTCATTACAGCTCTGTCATCATTCTGGACACATCTCAAATATAAAATTATAAAATCACTGTCCAAAAAACAGATCACTTGAACCAGGTGGCTGTTCTTTACACTGTGTAAAAATGGAATGATGAATAGATCAATAAAAAGCTTCAAAATGACTTGGAATACAACTGCTTTACATTAACTTACATTAAAAGTTATCAAAGTTTTTGCCTTTTTCTTTAAAGTTACTAGTTTGGAGATACATGTTTTTTTTTTTTTTTAATCTTGGGAAGAGTTTTATTCTGAAGTCTCTGGAACCGAACTGGAGAGATCAGAGTGATGGGAGATATCACTGTAACTGGTGTTTTGATGAAGGTGCTGGAGAGCACTGTCTAACCGATTGATTCAAAATCTCCTGTAAGTGTTCAGTTAGGCTGAGATCTGTTGACTGTGAAGATCATATCACATGACTAACATTAAATTTGATACTCATCGAACCATTCAGTGACCCCTCCTTCCTTGTGTGGGAGGGCTCGCATTCTCATCCTAGAATAGATGACAATCAGGACATAAATTTTACGATAGATTAAAAGTGATAAAAGGGGACAAGTGGACACAAACCATGCTGGCCACTTTTGTCCTCAGCCCTTTGTAAGAGGGATATACACACTATAATATCCTTCTTTATGTAGTTATGGATTTACTGTTCTTGCTTACACAGTATCATCACATCCTGCACTGAGGAACAGTTGCTTTTCTAGCATTATTTGTGAGTGAAGTTTCTGCCATCTGTACCCAATAATGACCCTTCTTTCTAAGTCACTTAGATCTTTTCCTCTTGACATCTTGAAAATTGAGGTCAAATGTTTAGCATATTTATGACTGAGCATGTACAATGTTAATTATGTAACTGTAGTACACCTGTAGTAATTGGAGTACACCTGTCTGGAAGAATCTACACTCATGCTTGTGAATATACACTATATTGCCAAAAGTATTCTCCCATCTGCCTTCATATGCATATGAACTTGAGTGACATTCCATTCTTAATCCATTGGGTTTAATATGATGTTTAACTCCTCTGGGAAAGCTTCCACATGGTTTAGGAGTGTGTTTATGGGAATTTTTGACCATTCGTCCAAAAGGGCATTTGTGAGGTCGACACTGATGTTGGACGAGAAAGACTTGTTTGCAGTCTCTGCTCCAATTCATCCCAAAGATGTTCTATCGGGTTGAGGTCAGGACTCTGTGCAGGCCAGTCAAGTTCTCCCACACCAAATTCGCTCATCCATGTCCAAACTGTTCTGACAAAGTTGGGAGCATGAAACTGTCCAAAATCTCTTGGTCTGCTGAAGCATTAAGAGCTCCTTTCACTGGAACTAAGGGGCTGAGCACAACTCCTGAAAAACAACCCCACACCATAATCCCACCTCCACCAAACTTTACACGTGTCACAATACAGTGAGACAAGTACCGTTCTCCTGGCAACCACCAAACCCAGACTCATCCATTGGATTGCCAGATGGAGAAGCATGATTTGTCACTCCAGAGAACATGTCTCCACTGCTCTAGAGTCCAGTGGCTGCACTTTATATCAGTGCATTTGATGCTTTGCATTGCACTTGGTGATGTAAGGTTTGGATGCAGCTGCTCCGCCATGGAAACCCATTTCATAAAGCTCTCTACGCACTGTTCTTGAGCTACTCTGAAGGTCACATGAAGTTTGGAGGTCTGTAGCGATTGACCCTCCAGAAAGTTGTCGACCTCTGCGCACTATACGCCTCAGCATCCAAGGTAGTAAAAAGAACAAATGTTCCAGAATTTTCCTTGACACCCTTAACCATTACAAAGATTTGTTTAATTCCATCAGCAGCACACTTGATTAAATTTAATGAAGTATTGATTGAGCCAAACCATGTTGAGTGATAACTTAGAAAATAATAATCAACTTCCTGAAGGAGAAGTTTGGAATTTTTTAAATGAAAACACAAACATACATAAAAACCTCCTTTTTGTATATATTATAATATTAGTTATTTATAATCACTAATATCAGTAATATGAGTGTTGTCCTAGGCAAACACTCCAGAGAGCCCAGATAGACAGCTTTACATACACAGTTGAGCCAAGACATGATTACTCACAGATAATATGAGTAGTGTTGATTATCTAACAATGCTGCATGTCAAGGTCTGGGATTTATTACACAGTAAGCAAACAGTCACTTCTCGTGGTCAACATGTTGGGTGCAGGAGAAAGGCGCAGCCGTTAAGATCTGAGAGACTTTGACAGGGTTTAACAATCTGACCAAACTCAGCAGTTACTAATTATATCCGAGCACTAATATGGTGAGAAAACACGTGAGCACCAGAATCCCACAGAGCTTGCACAAGTTTTACTTAATATTCCCCAGAACCCACTCAGACAACACACTAACCTCAACAGCAACAAAGTAAAAAAAACAAAGCAGAAAAGCAGTTGATATGAGTAATCCAGAGAATGTCCAGAGATTGTCTCAAGCGATTCCAAAAAAAAAAAAAAAAAACAGCAACCACAGTCCAAGCAAACGATGTCCACAAAAAACTCAAAAGCCAAAACAGGGCCCAGCAAAAAAAAAAAAAAAAACAAGAAAAAAAAACAAGAAACACTGGAACAAGCTTACCCAGTTCTTTGAGGTATCTCCACAGTTAGAGGGGGATCCAATCTTCAAGGACAAAGACGAGTTGAACAAGGAGCTTGTTTAGGGCTTGAGCAGTATAAATTATCCACCAGGCCACTATCCCCCACCTTAACCCTTATGGAAAACCATAATTTTTTTCTGACCATATTAGTGCTCGGATTTTATTAGTAACTGCTGCGTATGGTCAGATTGGTACAGATGGAAGGGCTTAAGCAGCAAAAATGATCCACCAGGCCACTATTCCCCAACCTTAACCCTCCATGAAAATGGTCGCCACACTTCCTCCCATATATGGTGGTGTCACAGGGGGACAAATGCTTATGAGCAGAAACATCTCCAAAATGACAAGGCTTGGGGGTGCTCACAATCAGCAGTGGTGAGCACCTACTGCCAGTGGGCCACTGTTGTTTACCTGTTGTTGACAGAATGTTGAGAGCCCAACGCTCATAAATGTGCAAGCACAACAATGGCTATTCATCTGTTCCAACACAACAGGAAGGCTACTCAGGCACACATCACAGAAATTTCTAATGATGGTTAGAATGATGCCCTAGCCAACCCCTGTCCACCATCAAAAGTGTCTATAATGGGCTTGCAAGTTTCAGAACTGGACCATAGAGCAATAGAAGAAAGTCGCCTGTTCTTGTATTCTTTTGCATCACATGGAAATCTGCTGTATGATTCTCTGGGCAATGTTATGTAGGGTCTAGATAGTGTGTGTGTGTGTGTGTGTGTGTGTGTGTGTGTGTGTGTGTGTGTGTGTGTGTGTGTGTATATACATATACATGACAACAAGCACATGATGTCGTCTGCGTCTCTTGAAACAAATGATTGCATTCCTTGATGTGACCAGTGAACCTCCAGTCATTCGATTTGAGTTGTATGTGACATCAGTCTTAATCCACCAGAGGAGGAATCACCAGCACACACTGAAACAAAGCACCAGCTTTCTTATGAGTACCATCACTTAGTGCTGTTGATGCTATCACAATGGCACTTCGATGGTTTTGGAGACTTATTTTCTGTCAGCGTCTCTCCTACTCTCACTCTCTCTTTTTCTCCCCTTGCATGTGGTGCGCTGATATTCCCTGGGTTCTGTCGTTCCGGCTGCCACGCATGTTCTCTCTGTGATGAAGTAAGAGGAGGGTGTGGGCCCAAAGATTGCCAGGCCTTAACCAATCATCTGCGACAGGCCCGCACTACATTAACGGCAGTGACCTTTCCACCAGTGGTGACAGTCATCTGTCAGCGGCGCCTCACTCCCAGCCCTCTCCACGCCCCAAGAGGAGAAATAATTAGGGCCGGCGGGCTGGCGGGGTTAAACCGGGGCCGTGTGGCCTCGCCAGGCACATCGTTTCACTGTGCCTGTCGCAGAGGTCGGGGGTCAACACCAACCAGTTACAATGTCTGGGTACCATGGGCATAATCTCCTGGTTCAAGAACAGCGGATCAGTGAGGAGGGATGAGGTTATCACATTGCTTGTTGACTGGAGGGAAGCATTCAACTCAAAATGAAACTCAACCTTTCATAGCATGAGGCACTCCCATGACAAGAGGAAAGGGAAGTGAGAGGCAGAAATGCTTCTAAATGAGGGAGTTAGAGGATTGGGTTTGGGCCAATAAGAAGTGATGAGATGGTTACCAATTTTAGCAATATACTTATAGCAATAGCAATATAAGATACGCATGGTTTACATTTTAATAATTTAGATAAGTTCAAAAGTCTCACTAGAAGTGAACCAATGTTTATTTAGGTATAATTTGAATAGTAAACAGTAGGGCTGATATTATTTTATATTTATCTATTTTTATTGTTTTTATGGGGTTTATCAATTTCACTTGTGGTTAATGTGCTTTTTAAACATTCTCAGTATTTTTCATCAATATGGCAATAATATTGAAAACCAAGATCATTTTTAATGCAGACATCATGATAAGGAGTTTTCACACAGTCCCATCCTTTGCTGGTAGGCACACTCATTATGTTTTTTTTTTGCTGCGATAACATTTAAAATCGAGATATTTTTTCATATTGTCCCATCCCTATACACTAAGCACTGAGCTATTTACTTATCTCCCTCCACTACCAATGCAATTATGGCATCTGGCAGGTTGTGACTGGAATGGGCTCAAATGTGTGACGCCAATGTTGGTTGGTCTCCTTCCAGGCGCAAAAAGGAAAACAATGAACATCTTCTCACCTCATTCAGAATGCAAGCCTGGGCTATTCCCCACCATCTGACCTGGCGGATCTGTCTGTTGATGGGATACAAGCTGTTAAGTGCTGAAGGGAGCCAGCCGGCAATGCAACTGCTGGCTCCTCCAGTTCTCTACTGCAGGGTCCAACACTTCTCCTGCTGCTTTAAAGTCTAGCCATTCCAAGGCCAACAGTAAACAAGCACTTCAGGGTGATGTTGACCTAGGTTCTGTTCTTGGCAGCTGCGTCCCAGTGGACACAACTGCAACGGTCAACCAGGGGAATTTAGCCCAGGTACATTTGGCAACACTATCCCTCAGTGTTTATGCTAATCAAACATATGGCTCTGAGACGAACCAGTACCCCCCCCCCCCCCCCCCCCCTCACCAACACTCTCCAGATCTGACTGCCTTTTTAGAAAGTGAGAATGTAGGAACATTAAAATTCAGTCAAAATCCATTGGAAATTTGGCCGAGAGCTAGTTTGACTTATCCGGACTATAAAAAAAGCATGTTAGTCCCATAGAGGGAGGCATATACACACCTGTTTTTTTTTTTTACCCTCCAGCCAAGCACTTCTGCCTTCACATACCCCCTCCCAGCCCCCTCCACACTCTGCTGAAAGCCATTACAGAAATACAATTTCTAATGCCTTCACACAGGTCTGCGATCGACTGCAAACAAATTTATATTCAGCTCGTAAACAGAGAGCTGCAGAGATTTATTTATTGAGCGGAGAGGAGAGAAACAAGCTAGCGCGTGAACCCTGGGTAACCCCACAGCTGACATGAAGATGGATAAGTGTACGATGCAAATGTACGGAGGGAAGGGATATATTGCACTCAGTCATTCAGCACATCGCCGCCTGTAGAATTCCATTAACTCCTCCAGCTGCGACCGTATCTCTGGGCTTGTACGAGCGCCAGTATACATTGATGATTATTTCCAATTGTTTTTTAATCACTGCCAAGCAATAGTAAAACCCTTTATTGGACCTATAAGTGGATGTTCCTTCCTGCTTTCAGTGCAGTACTTCACGTCGAGCACTTACAGGTTACAATGAATGAAAATGAATATGATCATGAGCATTTTATCTTTTAATTTTTCCTCATTTTTAGACACTCAGTTCTCACAGGTATTGCTGCTATTATCATTATTGTTACTGACAATAAACAAAATGCATTTCATTGATTTCCTCTCTGTGGGACCTTGCATGAGCTTTGCTGCACAAATTTGAAGTTCAGACAATTGCAAGTGATATATGCAGTTATTATTGGACCTCAGACAATGTAGTGCTGGAAGTGTGTGTATGTTTCTTTTGCATGGTAGGCTGAGTGTTTGCGCAAGTGATTTGCATGTTGTGTAATGGTATATGTGTGTGTGTGTGTGTGTGTGTGTGTGTGTGTGCGCATGTGTGTGTGTGCGCATGTGTGTGTATTTTGCATTTCTTTCCTTTCTTTTTTGCTGAAGGGCTGCATACATTATTAAGTTGACATCCAGCTGATTGGGCTATCTGGAGTGAGTCAAAGCAGAGCAGAGAAGATTCCCCATTTCAAACTTAATATATGGAGAAACATTCCCCCTGGTCAGAAAGTCATCTGTGGAGTTCTCTGGTTTGCGTCTGCTGTGATAAAGTTTTTGACATTAAAGAGGGAAAAAACTGTGAAGACTTTTGACCTTTGGAAATCCATCCTTTAATATTTGAGATAACATGATGGTGACTTATGAGATGTGTGTCGAAGCAGAAATTCGAACCCACAAGGCCTGCAATAATTTCACAGATACTCAAATATGCTTTGCTTTATAATTGTCTACACATACAGTGGTGTCCAGAAGCCTGATTAAAAAATTTTTGGTTTTTCTTTACATTTGGAAACAAACAACAGAAAGTTTTAGTTTGTGTTCAGATGTTCTGGGTGAAAATTAGTTAACAAATCCTCTCCAGGTAACTACCTTATATATATAGCATTTTACTCCAAATTTGAACGCGATCATTTCTATTTATTTAATTCATATATTGAAAAACAAATAAAACACAAAATATACAATTTGCAATAACTGTTGCACAGGCCAGTATGTTACATTATTCAGCGAATAAACAGTAAGTGTGCATTTAAATGTTCAATGAGTGTTCTGAAGACGTGTTAACCTAATTTCACTTAGAAAATCAACAAAACATGTTGTTTGGCCTGCAGTGTCCAAGCTTTCGCACACAACTGTATATATACAGCAGATACGCAGTGGTGTATATACGCATGGTTTGGTTCCCAGCTTCTCAAGCCATGGATAACATAGATTTATTCAATTCCACCAGCAGCACTCATTTAATTCAATGAAGGGTTGATTTTAAACTGTGAGTACTGGACTTTCTAGAGGAGAGCTTTGGAAATGGTCATTTATGGAAATAGATTTTTTTTTAAACAAGTAAATGTTCACTCTTCAGATGAAGAGCTTTATATATAATCTTACTACTGCCATACATTCTGGTATTGAATATATATACATGAGAGAGAGAGAGAGAGAGAGAGAGAGAGAGAGAGAGAGAGAAGGAAAGGATGTGGGATTTATAATCTGAAACTCGGTTCTATTCATGCCAGCTAATATGTCTAATACTAGTATAGTATTAGTATGACAGTATGACAGGAGTGTCTTTCCATGATGAAAAGGGTTGGATCTTTTCCTTAAATATTTGGACATATGTTCATACAACACTATAAGACAGCGGGCTCCAGAGGAACAGACTAAACAGTTTAGCGCTGATGAAAATAAACGCATCAACGTCTAATAAAAACGTGTGAAAAAGTATCGCGGAGATGTTTCTCAGAGCTCGCCCCTCTCCGCGCGGAGGTTCAGCGGGGTCTCTGGGGCCGTCTATCGGTGATCAGCGAAATCTGGAGGAGGTGTTCTCTAAAATCAGAGAGCACCTTCACATTTCCCGCTCCAGAGTAGGCCTTCATAAAGATCTACCGCTGCGTTTGAATGAGCTTCTTTCCACTGGAATTCCCTTTAAAGCAGTGAGGGCTTCTACAGAACACCTCTGTTTACAGGGTCTTTGTATCTTTGTAACAACGTGCGAACTAAACTTTAACTGGGGCCATTTCGTGTTTCTTAACACTGTATATATATATATATATATATATATATATATATATATATATATATATATATATATATATATATATATATATATATATTAGTAAAGGGCATGATTCTATTTTGAACCACGTAGAACCATTTCTTGCTAAACTGGTTCTTTGAAATCGTTCTTCAGATTGATGGAGAGTTGGAGAGTGGGTTTTGGGTTCTCTATAGAACGTTTTTGAGAATGGTTGCACAAGCTTGATGTCGTAACAATAGCTCAACCCTTTTTGGTGCAACATAGAACCAAGGTTGTTCGCAGAACTGTATAAAACACATTCTCCATCATCTGAAGAACCATTTCACCACGCAAAGAACCATTGAAGCATACACGTTTTCGAGTGTTCATAGTTTTATCTAGAACCAATGCCTTGACTAAAGAACCCACGAAGAACCATCTAAAAATATAGAAACATTTTTTTACATTACTGGACGAGGAGCTATTTGGCTTTTCACAGGTCTACCTTTTCTGTTCGTGGAGAAGATGCAGGAGCACAGAGCTGTTCTCGCTAACATGGGCGGCAGCTGCTAATTATCATTTGGCCGGTGGATGACCTGAGCGCAGCAGCTGTGTGGATGTGGCTCCCTCCCCGCTTAGCGCAAACACAGGAGCCGCTCTGAGCTCACAGAACTGGAACTGGGTCTCACATTTTAGGGTAATAGCATTTTCAATTTCATGAGGGAGAGAGAGAGAGGGAGGGAGGGAGAGAGAGAGAGAGAGAGAGAGAGAGAGAAGCGTCCTAATCAAAGCCTCCCTATATCTGCGGCTAAAACCTTAATTAGCTTCGTTTTGGGGGATTAGTGAGTAAATCGGTGATGATGATTTTGAATCATTTTGCGATGACGTCACGGCGGAGGGACTCGACCAGAAGGTTAAACTCGTATCGACCTTCTGACTCGGTTTGTCATGATGCCACATCATGTTTATTAAAAAGCCACTGCGTTATTTCATTGTTATAACTACATGTATAAACCAACAGTGTTTTACTGTGAATGACTGCGCGCCTTCTTTGCTGATATTCCGGAGAGGAAAATAAAAATGACTTGAAAATGTGATTTTGCGTCTCCCGTTATGTGTTAGTGATGTGATCTAACGTGACATCACGCGTAACCGGGTTATGACTGCTGCAGTGGAGCAACATGTAACAGCTTTGTTTGAATCAAGATGAATAGTAAATAAGGGAACAGTAAAGAACTGTAAATAAACAAGATCGTGAAAAAACGTAGAAACACACAAACAAACAAACGGCCTATTTTAAATAAGGTTGGAAATAAACGCCACATCTCTGACTGCTCATTGCTCTTTCATGAGCTATTGACCCGCGCTGAAGACCTTAATCCCTGGGCTCAATTCATTTGACGTCAGCAAGGCTCAAAGCCTCAGAGCTGACCAACAAAAATGTCCAGGTTTATTTGTAAACTGTGGCAACGAGGCCTAAAACGGCCAAAGGACAAATAAATATATTTAATATTTATCAATTGAGCAATAAAAGTCATATTGAATTAATATATAATGTCAAAATTAAATACATTCTTTAAAACATATTAAAATGTATCTAATGTAAGACTATATATAATTTACGATGTCCTACAGCATTATATTATCTTAATGGGTCATGTAGATTAAAGCAGTGCATTAGTATGATTATTATGATGATTATTATTATTATTAATTCAACACTAATATTATGCAATTAAGCATTAATCGACACGACCATTCTTCTGGTGTATTTCTTTTTTTTTACAACTAGTTAAAAGTTCCAGGATGGTTAGTTTTGAAGAAAGAAAAATAAAGTTTAGAAAGTTTTGGAAAGTCCAGCTACTCGTTAACCCCCCACCCTATTCCCGTGCCACAGGAGTGGTCCGAAACCTGCTGCCTTTGGTTAATAAAAGCTCACTCAGATGAAGGAGATGTCCGGCTATTGGCCCACAGTTAGAGGGCACGTCATCCCCCATCCATCACAGATCGAATGTTTCTGGTCTCTTCGAGGCATGTCTGTCCACGGTCCGGGATCCCTAAGCGCAGCCTAAGTGGTCATCTGTAGATGGGGCTACTACGGGTTCAAGGCTTTGGCCGCACATAGGCTTCCAGGAGGGGGATGCTGCCATGAATTCTTATCAAGAGTTTGCGAGTGCCGGACAAACGGGAGCACACTTCCCGAAAGGCAACTGTGCCCGCGAGGCCAGGCGTGGAGACCTGGACCAAAGGGCTAGTGCTGAACTCCGCTTCAGGCTGGAAGGGCGGTTCCTCGAGGACTTTGACCACCACCACCGCTTTCCGTCTCTTTCGGACAGCAGCTCCAAACGCTCTCGGGACCCCGGCTGCGCGGGCTCGAGCTCACCCCCCTTCCTCCAGAACGAAGCCGAAGTCTTCTACTGCCCCGGTCAACCTCAAGTCCCCTCCTTCGCGTGCACTGGTGAACAGGGTCTCTCCGGAGTGGAGCGCTGCCCCTCTTCAAACACTTTCAGAAGTCCGTCCCTTGAGCTTGGACTGGTGCAGTCGCTCGCTCGCGTCCGTCCAAACGATGACCCGAGGAATCATCTCGCGTTTATTGAGGACACCGGGCGCGCGCTTCCTCACAAGTTCCACGAGAACATCCAAAGTGGGAAAACTTTCGAGTGGATGAGGGTGAATCGAAGGCAGCCTCGTGTGGGTGAGTTGGGAAGTTCTTGGAACTTTTCTTTTTTGTTTTATTGGTGATGAATTCAAGATTTCAGCGCCTTCCTCTTTTATGGAGCTACTATTTCAGCGTTTTGCAGTTAGCACTGGTATAAGAACGCAGTTATAGGTTTCGTGACGTGTTTAATTCAGTTACACCAGATTCCCCATTATTTGATTATTTAAATTTAAAACAGTTAAAAAAACCTTTCATATTATTTCCCCAAACACCTGCAACTGCATTTAAAATTGACCAGTTTATAATAAGAATAGCAATGACTACTCATATAATAGCTTATCTGGAATTAAATGCATCAACACTACCTACATAGATGTATATGCAATATGGACTGGTTTCACACAAATGTCAGCTTTGCCATTTGAAGATTAAACCATACAGTGAACTGTGCGTCCAATGCTGCTAGCAGAAGCAGAGAAAGTGGTGAGTGGCAGTCTACTTAAGGCCAACCTCTTGGTCTGCAGACTTGGCAAGCAGCTGAGACTTCACTTTTACAGATTAGGCTACTCATCAAGAAAACTGAGCGATGAAATTCTTTATGGGGAAGTTTAAGAAGGTAAGAAATATTTAAAAACTGCAAGCGTTGGTGATCTATAACCTGCGCGTGTGGGTCAGCAAAGAAGCAATGGAATACCATCAGGGAGAATTCCCCTTGCTTTTACATGACCACATTCATAGCATAGCCCTCTAGAACTGTGCAGACTTCTGAATCTATTTAAGGGAGTCCAGCTCCCCCTAGCTCCCTGTCTATTTAGAGTCAAACAAAGTCCAGAGGAAGTTTCTTAATCCCAGTGCTTAATGCAGAACAATGATTATGATCAATTATGTGTTTGGAATAATGGCATATTATTATTGCATAGCATCTTTCAAACATGTCAAGCAAAATCCAGGCCTAATCTTTATGTGGAGAAATGTTGAATAGGGCCTTCCGTGCTGCGATTCTAGTTTTAAGTGTCCCACATCCTCCAATAAAATGTCACATTTAGTGACACCTGACCTCTATTATATCCAAAGCTTTGTACATTTGCTGTTTTAACCTGAGGATCGTTTGTCTCTCTGATCATAAATCACAAAAGCCTGTAATAACCGTAAAAGCAAAATAATTTGTATTTGAGATGTCGTCTCTTTTAAAATCAGCAGTATACCACACATGTGGTGTCCGTTCTACTCAGTGTCTTTGCAGGCCACTCTGATGATGTAAAATAACTCAGAGGCATATCCATCAGAGTAAAGGCCACTGAGAGCGTAAGACAGCTGTGGTCAGGAGAATCGGACAGTTTATGAAATCCCATAGGCTGGGATGGGGGGCAAGGCCAGGGGCCCGTGATTTGTTTAGCGTACAGGAGCATCTGCTGCTTGTCATTTTGGTGCACATCCACCAAAACTCTTGGAAACCGCAGAAGTGTTGAGAATCGCAGATATGTCTTTAGCTGCTCTGGGAAATAATGTGTCCTTCAGAAGGAAGAGCCAGGGAACATTGTTTATGTCTGGTCACAAGTTTGATTACAGCAATTATGCATGTCTGTCAACACCAAGTTACCAGGGTGAAAAATGTAAGGACATAGTGCTGGGCAATACTGCTTCATGAGCACCAGTTCTATACTGCTAAATTAATGTCTAACACACCCGAATATTCCAATAATACTGTTTCATTCTGTTCCGCTCTCTTCAAAAGACAGGGACATGCAAAATAAGCAGTATTATAAATGTTAACCAGGCATTATAAATGTTAATCAAAATTAGACTTATACGTATTTATACTTAGACCTAGACGTATTTATCACCTATTTGTTCAGTTTGCATGTATTTTATAGGCCTGAGGCACCCAGCACGTGACATAACTTGAGGGGAATTCCACCAATTTATCAACAATTGTTCACTATACAAAGTGTACGATGTAAGCAAAGTCATTCAGAGGGGTTTAATATGAAACGTACCATTCTTGAGAAACTTACCAAGTCTGAATTGCTCAGAGTGGTGGTGACAGGAACCAGATGTCTGAAGAGTTTAATGCATCCAAAACCTCATAGAAAGTTATTACATGTAATGGTCACAAATATGAGTTGCCTGATGCCCAGCGAGACATTGTTTAACATCTAAAATATACTGTTTACATCTATTTATGGCAGAAAAGAACATGCAGTGTAGGGCAAAGCAGTCCCCTAATAAACCATATATTTTAACATTATTAAACTTCGTAATACATACAAAAACTCTGAAGACATGTAGGTTCACAGGTTTTTGGATAGTAAATAAAATGGCTTTTCTATTGTATATTGTAGACATTGCTATCTCTACCACAGTAAAGAACCATAAGCTTCAGCAAAATAAATAACTCCACATCAAACCACTCTGGATGACTGTTTATGACTGTTTACATCTTACGCCTGCATTGCATAGAAATTGTAAACCTTTGTTAACTGTTAGTATGACACAAGTACACAAGTACAGGTATAGTCAATATATCGGCTAGCACGTAGGCCCATAGGCTCATAGAGGTATAAATAAATACATACACACACACACACACACACACACACACGCACACGCACACGCACACGCACACGCACACACACACACAAAGCATATACATAAATGCATATATATATATATATATATATATATATGAAATGGACCTTTTCTTGAGTAAAAAGCCTTCCACACTTGTGTGGGATTTGTTCTTGTATCCACATAAATTTTTTATTTAACTAAATCAACAAAACATTACAACAGCATGTATCAGTTTTGCAACACTGTTACAACTTGTCTCAAGCCTAGGGCAGATAATATTTGTCTCCATTTCAAGAAAAAATGGCCACCCACACTGCCTCAGAGGTGCCTCGTTGGCCTCATCATGCAGTTCATCTGCACATCACGTGGTACACTCTAAGAAAAATGGTACTAAATTGTTACTGGGGTGGCACCCCTGACATAACTGGGTACGTTTTCAATAGTTTTCGTTAGGAAACGTAATTTTACCAAATTCTATTGCAGCTGCATTGACTCCACGCACCACATCCTGACTCCAGGCTTTTTGCTTTATTTTCCTTTCGAGATTAGGCAAAGGTAGAAATCTGACCCCTTCTCTAGGAAAGGTAATACTTTTAAAACACACTATTAAGACTATTAAAGTAATTCTGAGAGTGCATTTACACTGTTTGTACCTTGATAAAACAAGAACGTATCTGCCCAGTGCCTTTTTTCTGATTCCCATTGGCTATTTTGCTACAATATGCATTCTTAAGAGCTCAGTACAAAAATGAAACCATGATTACAGAACGAGCATGTACACCCAATCACCTTTTATGATACCACTCATTGAAAAATAAATTGCGACACTGATGATCAATAACAAATCCCAGGCATGCTTCGGGTTATTTATCTTGCTAGGCAACGTTGGCCATCTCCTATTCTCTTCTAAACATGCATAAAAGCTTGCACCGACTCTGCGTAACTGGATCTCCCAGCATTTCGTACGTATTCCCACTGCGTCATTCTTCAATTATGCCCTGACAGCACCTGAATTACTGTGGGCTGGATGCCCAGATGACTGAGGCGATCTGTATCGATCTCTCCCCCTTTTCTTCTCCTCTCACTCAGGCTTTAGCGGGCCTCGTCATCCCCCTGGCTGGCTGGCCTTCTCCAAGTGGCCTTCTCCAACTCATTCCTCAAATATTTAGTTTGATTCCTTTATGCCTTTTGGCTACTGCCAATTCTATTATCCAAGACCTCATTTATCAGTGTTCATGTAGTTTTTTTTTTTTGCCTTTTAGAAGGAAATTCCTTAATTACTTTATATTTCCCAGTGAATGCACTATGAGTTAGAATGTCCCTGAATATTAGAGGTGACCTTATAACCACTTCTGCTCATCCATCTTTTTTATTCAGTCTGTTGGATTTGAGTTGTTTTTGCGAGTGAAATGAGAAGGGGTCTTCAAATAGTGCCAAAGAGCTGTCATAGACACACCATACTTCACTCCAGTGCTATCTGCAGATACCTCCAAAGATGAGACAAGCGTGCACAGGAGTGCACACATTGTCGCTGTACAGGTTGCCTGAATGCTGAAGGTGGTTGAGGTTAAATGACATTCTGCTCAGCCATCAGCTGCCAGTTAAGCCATATCTTGATCAATATTGCTAATGAAAGCAGAAACAAAGTGAATGCCTGAACCTCACAATGGCTTTTCCAGTCTTGCTGGAGTTCCGCCAGTCATATTGTTGCGAGAAAGAACATTAGGAAACGACTCACTAGGATAATAACTAGGATAAACTAGTGTTAGCTGTGGCCATCATATGTTGTCTTGTTCTTATGGAAACTCTGTATCTTATTTGCAGAAAAAGGAAAAAAAATCGAATAGTCTTTGCAAACATGAATGGTAGCTAGTACCAATGAGCATCATATCATTTATATAATGCGTCTTGGTAGCTTTTCATTTTCATTATTTGTGTGCAAAATTAGCTTCTCTGGCTGAACTGTTCAATTGCAGGGGAATTCCACCAAATTTTTGTTTTAATTTTAAAAAATCAGTCTTTGAGGTGTAAACAGTCATTCAGAGTGTCCTGATGTGAAATGGTTCATTGCAGAAAAATGTATAGGCTTGGATTTCTTTGCGGTGGTGCAAACCAGGGGTCACAATGTCCATGACACAAATAAAGCCGTTTTAATTGCATCCAAAATGACCAGTCAACCTAGACATTTATAGCTTTTATAAGTAAAGTTGACAACAGTAAAATAGTGAAAATAGTTTGTTTTTTATTTATTTTATAGCTTTATTTCTAAAGTACAAGTTAATGTTTTCATAACCATATCATGTAACAGCTTTCTGTGATGTAGCTTATAGAGGCATTAAATGCTTCAGACATCTGGTATCTATCACCACTCCTGTAAACAATCCTGAGTCAGTACTTTCTCTAAAACAGAGCATTTCACATCAAACCACTCTGAATGGCTTTGTTAGCATTTTTAGCATTTTTTTTTATTTAAATGAATAGAATTGCCCTTTAAAATATGTCAGGCTACTAAGCTTCATTCACACATATTTAGCAGGTGGTTCCAAATTTACAGAGACTGTAACAGTTTCTGACAGAGCCCCAGCCAAGAGCTGAAATCGGCCTTATGTTTGCATGCCTGTGTGGCTCCAGGGGAGCTTCCCTCATGCATCTCCACCCTGCAGAATGTGTGCTGCGAAGGAATGTGAGAGTTCCTGTGAGTCTAATGAGAGAAACACACCCACAGCCAAACCACATTTGCAAGAAAAAGCCATTTTTGGATTCATCATTATATGTTGTGTGTACAGTGAACTTGAAACATGCAGGAGCAGCTCTGTCTTCTCAAACATTTCTCCTGTGGTCTCATAAAATGATTCCTAATTTACTATAAATCAAGCAATTGCTGTAAATAAAGCAGTGTAATTCTAGCTTAACCACATTGCAGGGCTTGGCTCATTCTGAAATCATAGTGTTTGGTGGAATTCCATAAATCTGAAAATAATTCTTCTTCAAAGTTTAAGATAAACAAAGTCTTTCACAATGGTTTGAATGTGAAATGTTTAGTTCTAGAGAAACTTACTGAGTCATATTTGGTCACAGTGGTGATGATAGGAACCAGATGTCTGCAGACCTTTAACACCTCTGAAAGCTACCTCAAGTAAAGCTGTTGCATGAAATGGAAATTTCCCAAAGGAAAGATCATTATTTTACAAATTTACCACTATTTTACCAATGTTACATGTAAAAACAGAGAAGATGTATAGACATAGTGGTCATTTAGGATTGTAAATAAATGCCTGTAATTGAAAAAATCAGAGTTAGTAAATTAGTCTATAATACACGATTTCAAACCATGTCAAAACCTCTCTGAATAACTTTCTTTGTTAACTTTGTTTCCAAATGGTTCTTTGAACCAATCATCTTTATGGAAACAAAAGTGGACTATTCCATCACTTAAAAGAACCTCTATTTTCATCCTTATCTTAAGAGCGTTTGGCCTCTTTCTGTGCTCTGCATCAAAGATCTTGATCTTTGAAGCACAAAGTCCTTCAACTTCGAAATGAGGAAGCTTTGTTTCATCTCATTGCCACATTCATAGCAGCCAGTAGTTCCCTGCACAGCAGTGTCCATGGAAGGTCTTTCTGACACACAGTGATGGACGGTGACTCTACCTCCCAACTGCCCCCTCTGCCCACCCCTGTACCGCAGTCATCCATGGGGGAGTTTCAAGAGCAACGTGGCAGTCCACTCTTCAGCTCATACAGGACCACAAATTGTCCATACGTGAAAAGGACCTTCACTGCCACTGTACACACAAAACAGGCTTCAAACACACTAGAAGGCCTTTTAAATACATTGAATGGTTTTAGCTGATCCCTGCATAGAATTGCAAATGCATTGTACCCCTAAAATATTCTTGAATATACTAAGTGATCTCACACACACACACACACACACACATATTCTTAGCCACTTCTCCTTCTGAGTACTAAGTGATCATGACAAGAAAATCTTTTCTTAACAATAACGTATCCCAGAAGACCCATATTTTGGTCCCCCAAATCTATTAATAGACACTTTTTCAGATATAGGATGTAAATGCTGCAAAGGATATTTTTTGCAATATTTCACCTCAGGTTGCTCTCTGTCAACCTAGCTAGCAAAGAAATAATACCATTACTATTATGGGGAGTAAATATATTTGACTGTATTTTACCATGTTTGATGAGCTACTAACTGTGGTTGGTATAGTGTAGTGGATAACACCTTTGCCTTCTATGCTGTAGACCAGGGATCAAACACCTGCCAGGCTAAGCACCCTGCACTGATACCTGTGAGAGTCACTGGGCAAGACTACCTTCACCTACCCATGTAAAATTGCAAGATGCTCTGGATAAGAATGTCTGCCAAATGTTTTGAATGTACTAACAAATGAATAATTCCCTCCATGTAGAGGTGTAATAAAATAGGAAGTTGACTAAAGTTGATTAAAACCTTTAAAAATACATTATTTAATTTGTCATTTCTTCCATAAAGAGAGCAAATCCTACATTAATTTTAACACTGAAAAGGCAACTAAATACAAAAGGACATAAGTCACTGATACACTACTAGTTTATGTATAGTAGTTTATATTAATGGACCATTTTACGTTTATGGTTAAATGTGAATTAAACTGGCTTGATACCTATGAAATTATAGGTAAAAAATTTTATATTTCAAATATAAAAAATAGAAAATGGAAATTAAATACATATACACAGTGTGCAAAGGTCTGAGACCATCCTTTGTTGTTTATGTTATTTCCTGTCAAAGCAGCCGTTAAATAAACTATTAAGATGTTATAGAGATATTATGGAGGAGATCAGATATAAGCTAATGGACTTACAGAAGGAAGAGAAAAGACAATGGACAATAGGTGGACAGCATGGAAGGCATTCATCTTTGAGAGAGAGGAGAAAATCAAGCTCCACTCCCTACTTCACAGGTGTTTCTGTCCATCCTTCCACTGTGAGAGGACAGCTCAGAGCTGTGAGTCTGAAACAATGTGCAGCTGCCAATAAAGCCCTTTCTGGGAAGATGAAAGAGGAAAAGATGCAAATAAATCCGTGAAAGCTGGTTACTTTCTCAGAATAGAATGACCACCCCAGAGTCCAGCTACATCACTGAATGTGGAGTAGTTGGATGGTGAGAAGCAGCAAACACAACCAACTTCTAACACTGAACTTTGTAGGTGTGGGAAAATGGCCCTGCAATTTTCTTTGAAAACTGAAACAAGTCTGAAAAGAGTACAAGCTGTATTAAAGGGGAACCTTTTCAAAAACCCTACATAAATAAAAGGTTAAGAGGTAAACAAAGTCATTGTGGTTTGGTGTGAAATGCTCTGTTCTAGAGAAACTTCAGTCAGTATTGTTCACTACAGTGGTGATAGGAACCAGACATCCACCTCTAAAAGCTCCCTCACAGAAAGTTATTGCATGAAATCGTTATGAATACAATGGCTGATGTCTGAGGCATTGTCTTTTACAGTAGTTTTGTGATAAAGTTTTGGTCTGAAATGTATTTTAATCAGTTTGTTTTTAATCCATTCATGGTGGGAAAATATATGGTGCAAAATTATATATATATATATATATATATAAACCACTATTTTACCATCATTAACTTTACCTAAATGTTGTTGTTTTTTAAATATAAGTGGTTTACTGGTGGTAAAATGGCTATATTGGTGTTGTAGACATGGCAACCCCTGGTTCCCATCACCTCCACTGCAGAGAAGTCTTAGTTGGTAAGTCTTAGTTGCTAATGAAGCATTTCACAACAAACCACTCTGAATGACTTTGTTTACATCTCAAACACTAAATTTTATGGAACATTAGAAAAATCTGTGGAATTTCCTGTTAAAAGGGAGGAGGATTATTTTTAATAGATTTCTTGACACTGAAAAATGAACACCTTCAATGGTCATGAATGAAAAAGTATATATGGGTGCGTGAGTTTATTTTTGTTTTATTTTAAATGCCCCCCCAGTGGTTTTAGCCAACACCTAAAACACCTGTGTGTATCTTCCAGTCCTATTGGAAATTAATGTCAGGTGCCCCCCCAGTAAAGTAGCTGGAGAGAATCAGTAAAAGTGTTCAAAATATTATCAAAGCCAATTGGGTGGGGGGGTGGGGGGGTCTATAAAAGAATTAAAAATGGAAGATGTGTTTATTTAACTTTTGTTGTTGTTGTTGTTCAACTTTTTCCCTTTTTTGCCTCTGCATAATTCCATTATCCATTATTTTCCCTATTATTCCACAACATGAGAAATAATGAAAGGGAGGAAACCTTCCTATGACAGATGTGTCCAAATGGAACTGTACTTAGTGCCCAGTTGTTTAGAAAAGGCTCGTTGTCATCACACAGAAGTTTTAGGTTAAGGAATCAATGCTGTTCAGCAAAACATCTGCAAACTGTTATTTGCAAAATCAAATGTTGCGTTTTCTTTACAACCACAACTGTATGCCTCATAATTTGGGAAATATGTTTGATAGCCACCAGAAGGCGTTTTGACGCTTATAATCTTCAATTAGGGAGACCGCAAACTGTTTTAATTCAAATTACATTTCGGTGCCATATGTTCAGGGTGAGCCAACTCCTAATTGTTTTGTAGACGAGCTAAATTCTGATAGCAAAATAATAATAATAATGTAATTAATTATAATTGAGGGTAATCGTCACAGTGAGCCTAAATACACTCGCCCTGGATTCCTGAATGGAATCTTCGGCTTTCATTGGTAGAAGCTCAACATTATCAGGAGGTTCTTTGTTTTAAAGAACCATACACTGAAAGGTTCTTTGGGGAATCGAAGGTGGCAATACTCAAATTTTCTAATACTGTTTTGTGTTGTCCACAGCCAGAACATCACCGGCCTGTGGTCAGGATCCCATCGGACAGGTGATCAGCGGACAAGGCAGGAGTGAGGTTGCTTTTACGGGACAGGCCGGAGCTCCACGGACCAACTTCAGCACCAAGCAGCTGACGGAGCTGGAGAAGGAGTTCCACTTCAGCAGGTACCTGACGCGCGCGAGGCGGGTGGAGATCGCGAGCTCGCTGCGGCTCAGCGAAACCCAGGTGAAGATCTGGTTCCAGAACAGGCGCATGAAGCAGAAGAAACTTCAGAGGCAAGGGCTGGGACGGGGACACGAGTGCGCTCAGGACGTCCCGGACAGAGGAGCAGAGCCGTGTACATCCCCAGAGAACAATTAGGAAGAGTTAACGGCTGGAACTAGGAAATTAAAAAAACAAACAAACAAACAAACAAAAAAACAAAAACAAAAGCAATGATTTTAATACAAAGATCATATAAGAAGAATCGCGAAGACAGTCAAAGAGAAAAGTCACGCATTTATTTATTTATTTATTTACTTATTTATTTATTTCTGAAATTTCTCTCGGTAATGGGAATTGTACGACTTGTTTAAATAAGTCGTCTGAAAAGGCTCGGCTGGTGTCCGTGCTCACCTGTTGAAGTAAAAAAAACGGTGTTTTTATTGAATATAAATTTTCTAAAACTCATACACGCGCGTTATTATTACTTAAATCAAATCGCGCGCAATTCTATCATAAACACGTTTGTTTACTCATTATCCCTCGTTATTTGTCGTTACTGATTCGCCTTCACACCACGTACTGCTGCTGCTTTTCACCAGACTGACCTTCACTGTGGTCTTCATGGGGAAATATTAAATCAGGCTTTAATAACTGTGGCAATCGAGGCGCTTCAAGCTTTTAAAATCATGCTCGAGCCCAAACACGAAATACAGGCGCCCCAGAGTCACTGGGGTTAACTGCAATAGACCCTAATAGAAAGACCCTCGAAACTCTGCTGTTCTCTCATAACTCTTAATATTTATAAGCGTGTTCTGAGCGATCCGGGTCAAACACCTGAAGTTATCTGCAGGTCTCATTCTTCACCTTGTCCCCCATATCTCCACAGACAGCTCTAAAAATGAAGGACTGCTACATGAAACTGCAACATACGGGCTTTAAAACGGATTATATAATAGAATTATATACATCAGGATTCTCTAAGGAGATCCAGACTTTACTTATGACCACATCGAGACCACCACACACACACACACACACACACAGAGACATTTGTATTTATATATATTCTATAAGTATTATATATAATAATGCGGTCGCTCTGTGTTACACATAGCAGTTCTGAGCACTGAAGAAAAATATATTTGCTTAGAAAAAAACAACTATCACAATAAACACGCTTAATGTTAATATAACGAACAGTGATTTGATGTATGTCAGTCTGCTCCTTTAACCATTTCCAAACCCAGTAGCCCAGCACTACTTCTAGTTACCATCCAACACCTGCTTTGGCTAATCAATACTTCATCAAGTAATACTTCATTAAATGGCTGAGAGAAAGTCTGGACCAAAACCTTTAGACCCGCTCACGAGACATCAACTACCTCTCTGTTATGAGAAATTCTTGTCGATTTTTTTTACTGTATATACTTTAGTTCCATAATGACACATGATGTTTTGTTTAACAAGCAAATTCGCATTTATGGCCAAGATAAACATATATATATATATATATATATATATATATATATATATATATATATATATATATATATATAGTGACATATTAAATAATATTAATTACACAGTACTTTTAATATTAAAAAAATAATAAATGGTAGTTAAATTTGGATCATATGAGTAAACGTCTAAATAAACGTATGTATACATATATAAAGTTACTATATATATATATATATTTTAAGTATATATATTTTATGTTTTATATATATACACACACAAATATATATACACATATATATAAAATGAAAAATAGCTCATCAGATCAACCTAAAAAAAAATACTTAATGTGGTAACAAGCATTGATTGTTAATTGAAGATTTAATTAAAAACTAGTTAATTTATTTATTCCTTTCACTTTCTCTAAATGAAACACGTAGTTTTGACTCAAATGCACTTATCACAATTTCAGAAAAATGGTATAGCCTCTTTGGCCTCTGCAGTTGCCCTCGGTACCGTATGTTACCGGGTTTGTCCTGAAAGTGCATGAAAACAAACACGCACAGACAGTGGCGCGCGCGGCAGGTAGCTTCCTGTATGTTGTGTGTGTCACGTTCGCGCTGCCGGTGCTTTTATCTGCGAATAAAAAGCGCTGCAACATGATCGGTGCTCCTCGTCTTTCTAACTAATGGCCAAACGCTGTCACCGTGTTAAGTGCCTCCACTTAGCCGCGGATTTCCAGCTATTTATGGCCAGAACGGGTTCAGCCGAGTGCCACGGGTTGAACCTGCTCCGATACCAACTCTTCATTCTGATGACATCAAAGCCCATGAACGGAGATGAAGAGTGTTAGAAGAAGAATGAAGTGAGAGAGGAAACTCAGCCGTTCACCTCCGTCCTCCGCAACAAGAGCAGAGACTGCTCAGACCTGCTGCGCTGACTGTCACGGCCCTGCAGAGCTACTTCACTCTGTATACAGCCTTAACACGAGTTTCTCACATTCAAACACTATCATCCCAAAAATGTTCATCTAATTCGTATAAAGACCTGGTTTATTTCATTTTGCTTGTAAATGTTGCTTAATATTACACGGTTTTCCACATACGATCTGGAATCCTTTCTGGAATTATCTCATGGGTACACGAGGCTTATGATGATTTATGGCTAATAGATCTATTGACAGGTGGGTTAAGTATATTGACTTTGAATTGATTTGGTTTGATGGGCTGAATGCTGTCAGCTCGGGCAGTAAAAGAGGATAATACTGCAGGAAAATGGGCACTTCAGAGAAAATCTCTCACAATAACTATACAGAGCTAAGATAATTTACTATTCGCAGCTTAAAACAACGCTGATGTGATCCGGGTGGCGGGAAAAAATCGCTTTCCGTGTTTCTGTCTCCTTAAATGAACCTATAATCTTTTTTTTTTAGTAAAGTTAATTATCTGCGTTTCAGATTTGTGGTGGGAGTTGATTTCAAGAGGGTAAAGCTATTTGTCAAATGAGGATATTGTAACAGCCCGTGCCTCATAAACGCACTGCGTTTTATTAAGCAAGCAAAATGACTGCATTAATGTTTACAGTCAGGAATTGTGAGATAAAACACTAATTAAACATTTAGACTGTGAGATGTTTTGAGAGGGAAACCAGTCCCTGCTTTATCTGGAGTTTATCAAGAAAAAATGAAAAGCATAATGGAGCTGTTTTTGAGCACTGTTAAATACTTTATATTGAGGTATACAGTCTATACTGAAGCATGTGCATTATACTGAGGTATATATGCTGAGTTTTTAGAGGTATATAGAGTGTTCTGAGGTATATATACTGGGCTGAGTTAAAAATGCTGTATTGCAGTATATTGAGGTATATACGCTGTCTTTGTTTACGCTTTATTGAGGTTTACAGGCTGTATTTAAGTATATAGACTGGACTGAGGTCTACAGGCTGTACTGAGGTAAAGAGACTGTACTGTCATACACAAAATGTTTTGAGGTATGTATACTGGATTGAGATTACATTGAGGTATATATGCTGTATTGAGGTATATAGGCTATGCTGAGGTATATAGACTGTGTTGAGGTGTAGATGTTGTATTGAGGTATACATGTTATATTAAGGTAATCAGGCTATATTAAGGTATATAAGCTTTGGGGCATATAAGATGTACTGAGGTATATAAGCTGTATAGCGTCATACGTTTGAACGTGCTCGCCTGCCTCTGCTTGCTAATGTATGCACTTACTCCACAGTTCACCTTTCACCTCTTGACCTCTGCTTTGCCTCGGGACAGCAGTGACCCGGTCAGTGCCTCACTGACAGAAGGCTCCATTATTAATCTGGGCTGCGCTCTCTGTGTCCTTGGAGGACGTTTCCACTCTATTAGAATGGCCTCAGAAATAGTTGATGTGATTAAAGTCCTATTAAACCTTCTATTAAACGATAGATTTGCATGACAAAATACTGATGATAAAACACTGCACACTGTAATACCCTGCTAAAAAGTTACTCACCGGGATGCAGTAGGTCAACAGAACAGGAACGGCTGGAAATTCAAGCTTTGACGGCCCCCGTTAAATAACGTTTTCACATTTGAAGTCAACCCATTTTTTTTGTAGTGTAATAATAGAAAGAAGAAGAAATAATCCCACCTATTATCATTTTGATATTGTCAGATTACTTACTATTACACTATTATATAGAGTATTGTCATTGTTATAAATTAATAATAACAGTGTCATTGTTGTTATTACATATTTGATGATAATAAGATAATAATAACACATCGTTTTGCTATCGTAGCAGTATTTGTACGCTTTTATCAAGTTCCGTCATATCCGCTTCGATTCATTTTAGCTCATAACAGACGTTTTACATGTTCATAACTTTCTGAAGTTATAAGGCACCTGAGTCTCCAAACTGAAATAACACAGAGTGTTATCACACTGTTATAAATAATAATATAAATATTATTATTATTATTATTATTAGTATAATTTATAATAATAATAATAATAATAATAGATATCGTTATTGTAGCCATATTTCTAGGCGTGTCATTATCATGTTCTTTCAAGCCGGCTTACATTCATTTTTGCTTACAGTCGAAGATTTAGTTGTTCAGAACTTTCTGAAGCGCAACTTTTAAGGCGGCTGCGTCAGAAACGGAAATATCAAACATATTTTTTCCTACTTTATGACCATTTTAGCCGAAGTTTTAAATAACTAAACAAGTTTCTGTTGAGTTTGCCGTTCATCCGGAGTGTGAGACTAAATCGTCGAGCTTTCTTAAATGATCAGACGAGCTCGTCCTCCGCGGCGTCCTGCTCCCCTCGGCCTCCCTCCGTGTGTGTTCAGCTCAGAGCTAACGGCTGACGCAGGCCCGCGCAAATGGTACTTGTAGATCATGTTTCGGCGCGTCTCCTTGTCGTGTGTCAGTTTAAAGAGTTCCAAAAATCCCCCCCCCCCCCCCCCCCCCCCCCCAAGCCCCCCCCCCCTCATCCTACCCAAAGAGCTCATTAGCGTTCACCTACACAAGTAGATGGCAATCTCGGCGCGCACTGCGCCCGCGTTACAAGCACTTGCCGAGGCTTAATGCTCATTGTGGCGGAGTGGGATGCGAGTCGAGGGTGGGAGAGAAGGCGATGGCATGGCGCATAATCTTCATCGCACTGCTGCTCTTTGCTCAGTAATTGAGAGCAGACGCCATTACCTCGCGCTGCAATCCCGCCCTGATGACCGAGCTAATGCACTGCTTCTCTTTATTAGCAGCCCCAGCAACACGTGCGCCTGAGCGAGCAGAAATGGCTCTCCGTCCAAAACTATCACAGTTTGAGACGCTGACATTTGCATACAACACATTGCCTGGTTGTCTGTTCGAGCAGCCTGTTCAAGGAGAAATAAGAGGCAAAACTTTATTAAAATTGAAGAAGAGGAAGAAGAAGAAGAAGAAGAGTGACAACTTTAATGCTTATTAAAAACAGTCGTTCAGATTGTACATCAACTCTCTGAAGTTCACTTAAGCAACGCTGGAATATCATTTTATGTAACAGAAAACATCTGAAATGCATATTTGACATGCCTCGTACCATTTTATCCCTAATGGTAAAACAGAGAGTATCTAACTCACTGAACAGCATCCAATACATACCAATACAGCAAGAAGAATGACTCATCTCAACAAGCCATGCAAACTAC
Source organism: Pygocentrus nattereri (assembly GCF_015220715.1). NCBI lineage: Eukaryota > Metazoa > Chordata > Actinopteri > Characiformes > Serrasalmidae > Pygocentrus > Pygocentrus nattereri. The sequence continues at coordinate 14,861,237 of NC_051219.1, read as the reverse complement.
TGGACAAAAGTTCTACTTTTGTAAACACATTAACATTCAAACTGAAATCAGTTTATTTCTGACAGATCACTGTCAATAATATCTGTACTAACTTGAAAAAGAGCTGTCCGGCTGATTTATTTAGCATCAGGCTATTCTCCTGCAGAGCTTTGTGGCTGGTGATTCACTCAGTCCCCCCATTTAGACTCCCCTGAAAGCTTTATAGCATAGACTTAAACACTGCTTATTGTATAGGACTGTTTTAAATAAAGAGCACAAAGTCTTTTCCTTTACAGTGCTGGGCAAAAGTCAGAGACCACCCTTCATTTCTATTCCCAGTCACAACAGCAAAGCACAAGTTATTCATTTTTAGCATCGAGCCGAAAACGTATCTTTAACAGAAAAACGAAATATTTATTTTGCCTTTATTACAGCTTCCACTCTTTTCTGGGGGACTTGCACTCAAATCTACAGGGATATTTCTCCACACGTCTAAAATTGTCTTAGAAGTTGGTGCATTTTCTTTTACTCACAATTCACAAATATATTCAATGCTGGACTCTGGGGTGGTCAGTCCGTGGTTCTGAGAACACCAGCAGCTTCTTTCTCACATTTTCAAATTTCCTTCTTTTCTGTCTATTTCTTTTTCTTGGTAACACCTTATTGGCAGCTACACATCCTTTCAGACTCAGTGTTGGGTTTTCTTCTCACAGTGGAAGAAAGGGCAGAAACACTTGTGGAGCTTGATGTTCTCAAAGATGAAAGCTTTAAGTGCTGTTTATCTAACTGTGACAGTTTGGTTGGTCTAGCAGACTGTTAGAAATTCCATTCTCTCCACATCTTCAAAAAAATGAACTCCAGTTTTGGCCTACAATCTCATAAAAAAGGCATGAAACTGTCACTGGGGCAGTGCCTCTCTTGTCACTGGGGTGGTACCTTCAAGGGTACATCTCTGTACATCTAGTCAGGGAATATAACTGTACCATAATCCACTGAAATGATATTTTCTTAGTTGTACTGACTCCACACATCTTGTCTCCAGGCTTTTTATTTTATTGTTCTGATTTAAAACATTAAGTTATGAATAGATGTGCACTTTTCACCTGGAAAAACTTATTTAAGGTACACAACTGGGCCGTAAAGCCACTGTTGTACCTTTGAGAGCACATTTACATTGTTTGTACCTTGATGAAAGGAAAAATGTTCCTGCACATTATCTTTATTTCTGACAGTGTATTGTGTAGGTCAGATAAGACATTTAAGCCTCCAAAATTTCCATCTACGCTACCAAAAACTGTTAATTTAATTTTAAAATTTTACAAAAAAGTGCTCAGCTTGTCAGTGCTTATCCGTTTCTGTACGTCTGACTTGCTCATATGTGAAAAATCTATTCAGTGATGGATCTTTGCGTCCAACCTGCCACTTAATGAAGATGTACACCATAGCCACTTGAATGGCAGCTCTGAGCACCATCACCTCCAGCACTACCAAAAGGGCAGCAGACCACTACTGTAGCTACTGTTGGAAATAGATGGATGTAAATAAACCTGGCAGGACGTGACAGCGTGGCTGAAAGGACTAGAAAAACACCATTACAGTGTATTTCCCCTGTGTTACACATGTTTTAACAGTATGTTTATCAGTGTGGACAAAGATGCAATGACATTGCCATGGATGGGGTTGGTAATACTGCACAATCCCTGCTTGTTTTTAAAAGTTCCCAAGCTTGATCTCTCAAAGTTATCAGGTTTAACACAATGTATCCGCATTAAGATGATTACTGTTATTATTTTCAGACCAGAAATGTCAATAGTTTCCAAAATCAAGTTAAAAGGAACACAATAAAAATAAATTGTGTACTTGAATAAAGCTCCATCCAGCAGTACTAGGATGCTGTCATGGTAGTGATTCACTACATGAGATGTCTTATGGGTTAAGAGCGGTTAGGTCCCATCAGAACTGAAGTTGATGGGCCGAAGAGTTAGAGAAGTTTCCAAGCTGTGGCACTGAGGGGTAAAGCTGAGGTGATTGATTGTGATTGAACTCTGCCTGTATTACTTAAGAAACAATAACAGCTCTTACCTGAACTTCTCACCATAGAAAAAAATGACAGAAATATAAGGCAAAAGCAAAAGAGTGGAGAAGATAAACTACCTCTAGTGAAAGTTTCACTCCTGCTCCTTAAATTTAACAGATGCTTCCCAAAATGGCTGATTGGTGCTGTATCCTAGAGGACATCCTGTCCTCCTATATTCTCCTGGCTATATCTCTTCATCGCATAATGTCTCTCTCTTCTCTCTCTCTAACCTACGCACTGACTTCGTATCGCTTTCCGCCCGGCTCAAACGGAAGCCTCTAAAATGAAGAATGGCCTCCCATTTGTTCATTGTCAATGGCCCACACGAAAAGTGGTATAGGTAGGCACGCATGAAACAGGGAGTGCACGCATAGCCCTTGTTTCTCCTCTCCTTTACACGACTCCTGAGAACAGATGTTTGGGGACAGCTTACAGCCTCAGCGAAAATCTGTGTGCAGAGCAAACAGCAGCACTCAGCACTTCTGGGGCTGGGGGGCGGGAATGGGCTCAGGGTTGGTGGGAGGGGAGGACTGAGGGAGGGAGGGAGGATAGGAGACTGAAGCTCAAAAAGCTGAGAGTCAAGAGCGAGACACGGCAGCAGAGCAGAGGAGACAATTACGCCTCTTCCTTGTCAGACTGTTACCGTGTTAGCCTCCTCTTAACTGTGTTGTATGCTGCCACGTTAATGCCTTCAGCGGTATTCACAAACTGCTTGTTTATTGCTACCTACAGACCGTACAAGCCAGGTCACACTGCTGCTAGTCTCCTATGGGCATAATTCAACCCTGTAGAGAGAAACCTACCAGAGAGCGGGAGACTAAGAGAGGAATTTGAAAAGAATAAAAGACATTTAATCTTCCTACAATACACTAAAGAAATTGGGCTTTGAATTTACATGCTTTAAACGTATCAATGAGTTGCATGTAGATAAAATGTATTACACAAACACAGTTCTTGCCAAAGGACAATAATTGTGTTGATATATTTTATTCGTGTGAAAAAAACTGATACATATGAATTGAGTAAATTCCAAATACACCACAGACAAGTTAGTGGCATAACTTGGGATCTTACAGGTGCAACAAATGAAAATCACTTTCAGTGACTGAACAGGCAGTATATTTGGCTTGGTTACTCGCTATTGTCACATTTTAGTTTATGCTCTCAAGGCATGCCAGTCCACCCATTAGCATCTGACACTAACCTAATTGTTTACGTTAGACTACTTATTTAAGATTTTCAAACAATAAATTATATTATGAAGGATCCAACCTGAAAAGGTACCCCCCCCCCACCAAGTAGCTACACCAATGGAGTTACACTAGCTTGAAAAATTTGGAATCACAATTCAAAAGTTTGGGATGCTTTCAGTAAAATAACATCTGCTGCAGATAAGTATATATGATGGTTCTGTCATGATGATACCACTGTGCAACTCCGCAACAGCAGATTTCAACTAATTAGTAGGAAGCTGTGAGGATGAAGAAATGTTAGATGTGTCCAGGATGATGAATTGAGCTGTAGATGATTCTAAAACGACTGCTGGAAAAACCTCAAAAAAAGAATTACAATTCAGAGTGCTTTGAATTTCAAGCGTGGTGAACAAGTCTCCGATCAAGACATGCCTATTACTACAAAATTACAATATATTATTAATTATTATATAACTTCATGTTCCCAAAAAGACTATTAAAAGATATAACATCTTGAAATATCTTCTACTGTATACATTCTAGTATTTTATTCTACAATGTATGAGTTACTGTTGAACAGAATAACAGCAATAATGAACGTGAGACCAATATTTTGATTTGAAAGCTTTTGTCTGCTGTGTGATCCATTCAATTAGCTGGCTTTATGAACTAGCGTAGCACAGACCTACTGAACTTTAGATTATAAGTCAATGTAAAAAGTCAGCAGAAATGAGCATTCCTGAGGGGGCATGGACCAGGACTTATTCCCTCCCTTCCCTCCTCAAACAGCTATGTTGCTTAGTATTAGTTTAAAGATCAGAACCCTGCCATTCATTTCACTCTTGCTCTACCAAACAGTTGCTACATCCAAAACTACGTCCAAAAATACATAATGTATAACAATGCACGACACAAGCTATTTGTACTATTAATGATTCTTATGGTGTTCTATTTTGACATGGCTGGTCACCAGCATAGCCAGCATATCCCTGCTGTCAGAACAAAACCTATTTTCAGTTTTTGACAAAATGTGAAAATGCCTGTTGTCCTTTATATTGTAGGTGAATTTCATGATGAGTGGACCAAAAGAAACGTCTCAAAATGACTTGGAAAAATGTCCTTTTTTAAGTCCATGTTCCATTGACTTACATTCAAAGTAAAGTGTGTTATTTCCTTCTCCTGTGAAGTTATCATTTTGGAGATACAAGGTTTTGCTCTGACAGCAGCAATATGTTCTGCTTTGGATGTTGGCACGCTGGTCAACCAGCACGACCACGATGGGTGACCAGCATAAACCACCTTAGACCAGCATGGATTGCATGTTTTTGCTGCTCTGCTATGTTTTTTTTTTCAGCAGGAGAGAGCTCGGACACATATCTTCTATCTTAAGACACATATGTCTTAAAGTATTTGATGAAAGGGCTGAAACTGGTTGAAGGTTTAGTTTTTAGTTTAGTTTTCCCAATTTTTTCTAATGGGGCCAGAAAATATCTCTCCAACAACATGTGTGGGCTTTGGTGTGCTACATCACAGGCATAAATAAAGATTGCCTTCAGCTGAGGATTCTGGGAGAACAGCACTGACCTCCACAGTGCGCCTCTGTGGTTGGAGTTGCCCTTTGGAAAGTTGCAGACAAGCATAATGGGGGGAAGGTAAAGGAAACACTGCGAGATAAGGTGGAGCTTTGCCGAGTCTGCAGAAACCTATCTGGTCAAATCGAAGCAGCAGAATTAAAAGAAGAGCAAAAAAAACAAAAAAAAAAGAATACGACCTTAAATTAACAAAAGGAGAGTGGCATTGGCTGGCTGGTGCAAAACAACGTTTTGGGGGCACGGTGTGAACACTGTGCATCTTCCGGTTCTTTTTAGGCTGATTCGACACATTTTTGTGGCCCTTGGCTAATTTGCTGGAGGATGATATACTGTGTTTGCTTTCTTTTTTGCTTCAATATGTGTGCAAGTGGAGGCTACTGTAAATAAAGCTCCGTACACAAGCACACGCAAGCACATTCCGACTTGGACGTCTTCAGATCCTTCTCACTGAGGATGAAGCGAGCCCTGCGATGCTTCTATTTGTCTGAAGTCAACACTCCAGCCGAGCTGCCCTGGGTGAGGTTGCTATGGCAACACTCACACAGACATATGGAGAGGGGTAAAGAGGGGGGTCATGGAGGTGGGAGAAGGGTAGAGAGGAGAGGAGAGAAGAAGGGAGGGGAAAGGATAGACACAAGCAGGCGGTGAGTGAGGATGCTCTCTGTCTGTCTTTCAGATAAGCCATTGTGCTCCATCCGTCAATCTTTGCTCGCCGCTGAATAGAAGCCCAGTTCATGAACTTTCCCAAATCGAGTCTCTGCACAACCATTAGAGCTATACATCCTCCATCTCTTTCCCCTACAGAGAGGACACTGCTTTCTCTGTCATTACGAACTGCAACTTACAAATAGCAAATGGCTTCAGAGGCCAAAGTACAAATAAGGGCTGCATGATACGACCCAAATATCATATTGTGATTTTATTACTAGTCATTGCGATTGCGATAAACCTTGCGATATGTTTAAAATGAGTGAACCTTTGATGTGACACAGTTAAAGACTTTGTCACTTTGCCAAAACAACAATATATTGTTCTCTTCAAGTTCCAGACAGTTCATTTATTTAATTTCCAGTCAAAAAAGATACAAATTACACATTTTTCTGCAAAAAAGAAACATACATTTCACAGAAAATGACAACCAAACATACTATCAGACCTTTCAGTATTTAGTGTGTCCAATCTATCTTTTTTAACAGGGTGATTATTTTTACTGGACGTGTGGAAACATATCCCTGCAGATTTGTTTCCACACGTCCAAGTTCAGTCTTAGATTTTGGTTGCACTTTCCACTTCTTACGGTCCAAGTAATCCTAAACACATGGCCAATCCATTGTTCTGAGACCAGCACCAGCTTCTTTCTTTGATCTCTAAATATTCTTCTTTTTTGTCTATTTACCTTTCCTTTCTGTTCTATTAATTATATAATTAATCATTTTAATCCGATTTTGCAAACTTTTTTTAAAAATTTTTTTCCCATGCCTTTTGTAAATGAATCATCTTATATCTAATTTATGGATTAAAATCTCCTATAAAATGAATCATTTGTTAAATAAATGAAGGGTGGTTTCTGACTTTTGCACAAGTTTGTAATCAGTTAGAGGTAGGGCTGGGCAACATGATGATATTTATCAATATTGCGAAAAATAATGTTACATTGTGTCAAAACATGCTTTTCTGAACATATCATTGATGTCATATTTGCAATTGCATTGTATGCAATTGGATTTTCAATTGGTAAATACGTTAACAGTTCAAGAAAGCAAACTGTAATATCTTGCACAATAATGCCAACCCATGCGTAGATATTTACGCTGGACATACATAAACAGTGATAATCATCTTCACTGGTTAGGTGGTGCATAAGAGAGGTCCCAGGTGCTCCATCAAGGCACTGTTTTATTTTTCATCTTCACCCCTCCCTTCATCTTCTCTCTTTTTCCCTTATCCATCCCTCCAACAATATGTTACATACCATTTGTCTTCCCCTCCCTTTCTCTTGTTTTTTTTTTTTTTGACCCACTCTCCGAATGATATCAAGGCGTGACCTCCAGGTCCGTAGAGGTCAAGTGATACAAGGTCATTGGCAGGTCAGCCGAGCTGACTGGCTGACCTCCGCAAGGACTTCTGCCTTCAGCCAATCAGGTGCCTCCTCCGTGCTGTCAGGCCGTCACGTGAGCGTGAACGGGCTTAGACATCACCATGGAGATGATTAATGATGCTTTTAGTACCTGTTTAGAATGAAGCTGTCCACACCACACTGTAATTACCCACTCCCAGGCGGCAGCTGCCCAACATAATTGCTTTTTGTTTGTTGACCTGGTTTACTGCAGAGAAAGATGGCTTTGGGTAGGTGAAGTATGTGCGTATGTGTGTTTTAGAGTGAAAGTGCCAGAGGGTAGAGGTAAGCCAAGGTATGTGCGTGTGCATAATTGCAGATCCATCTAGGTTGTGGGTGTGCAAAATAACTGGAAGGTCCAGACACAGCTTCTTTCCTGCACTATCTGATCTTCCTGGTACCTCTGAGGCCTGGCCTGACACATGCGAAAGTTGAGTGGGCCAAGAGGAATTTTGTTTTATTTTGCAAAGTGCTTTTGATCGTTCCTCATTTTTATGTGATTCCCTGGCGACCCAGAAGTAAACAGGAGACGCAAATAAATCTGGAATAAAGTTTCTGAATGAGCAGCTGTGATTGTAATAAGTAATGTGAAATAAACGGAGAAATCAACACATGAAGCTCCCCTCCTCTTCCATCAGACATGTACCTTCAAACAGACTCTTATTTTTGTCAGAAAGCACTTTGGCTGTTTACACTACCATAAACACAACGTGCATTTGGTCGCACATGAATCAGTCGACGATAACCCGCATCTCCAAAGAATGCTCGCTTTCCCAGAGGGGGCGGAGCAATTTTAAGCAGAAATTGTAATTAGGCCGCACAAATGGATCGAGAGTTTTGGACTACGCCCATATCGTTTGGAGGGAGAGCAGGGATCATGAGAAACATCAGCGAATCCATAATGATCGATTAGCTTGTGCGAGAGAAAATTCAGCACAGCCGCCAAGTTGAATTCTCACTGGTAGGCCTTTCCTGGTTACTGCACAATACTGTGAGGCGAAGAAACAGAGGCTGCTTAGAAATATGAAATTCATAATTCACATCACAGATATTCAATGTATAATTCATCTCTAACCTGTTCATATTCCAACCTTTCAAGTTGTCCTCTATAAATGTCCACTAGCTCAGAATTAGGGTCAGGGGTCCAAGCACTGCTGCCTCCCTCCCACCGCCTGGACCCACATTATGCGTACCCATCCTCATTTCTCAGCCGTATATGCTTGTCATGTTTGTTTGGGGGCATTTGCAGCTGCTCTGCATACTGTCAAGGCTCCCCAACCACAGCTGTGGCAGTGAGGGCCTGATAAGCGGGCTGCCGCTGACCCGTGGGCTGGCGTAAACTCGTTCTTCATAAATCTGGGGCTCTTTTTCAGCGGGCTGTGTGGACAGTGAGTCGTGGGGACACAGGCAGGCCACTATCAGCTCTGACTGTATGAGCAGCTTTCATCCTCACACTGGTTCTCACATAACTCAGTGCCCACGCCTCTTCACCCCCCCACTGCCTCATAAATAACTCCGCTATCGCCAGATAATGTCCCCTTAATGCTTAGTCAATAAAGCCCACAGTGCCGTGGCTTCTCTCCGCTCTCCTCCATACATAAATATAAACAGGGCACTCAGATTGACATGATGGGCCAAGCCTGTTCTGTGAGGCCTGGTCAGAATGTAGGACAATGAAGGAAAGGAGAGAACTAATATACATATATATATATATATATATATATATATATATATACATATGTGTGTGTGTGTGTGTGTATAAATATATACATACAGATTTATATATATATATACATATAGAAGTCTTGTTTTGTCTGCGTCTGTATTGGGTTGAGCTGAGTTGAGGAGAATGGGAGAGTAGAATGGAGGAGAAGAGGGGAAGAAAAAGTAGAGGAGAGAAATAAGGGGTAGAGGGGAGTTAACTAGACTAGACAAGAACAGTGATGGAGAAGGAAGAAGGAGAGGAGAGGAAAAGGGAGGTGGGAGAGAGGTTGAGAAAAGGAGAGGAAGAGACAGATGACAGAAGAGAAAAGGGCAGTAGAAGAGAAATTGGGAAATAAAAAGAGGAGGAGAGTAGACCAGAGATGAAGAGAGGAGGAGAAGAAGATAAGAGGGGAGACAGGGACAGGCAGGAGGAGAGAAGAAGGGATGTGGGGAAAAGAGGAGAAAAGATGGGTAGAGCAGAAATGGAAAGAAGAGGAGAGGATTAGAGGGGAGATAAGGAGAGAGGAGAGAAGGAGGACAGGAAATCAGAGTGGAGACAGAGAAAAGGAGAGGAGAGTGGAGGGAAGATGGAGAGGGAAGCAGGAGAAGATGAGTGGAGAAGGGAGATGGGGCGAAGGAGAAAAGCAGTGTTGAGCCGAGATGGAGAATAGGAGAAGAATAGAAAAGAGCTGAGGAGGTGGGCTGCACTGCTGCAGGTGTTGGGAGAAGATAGCATCCGGAGCGGTGGGTCGGGAACATGTTAGCACTGACGGATCACCTGCTCTGCGCGGCAGCTAATGCAGTAATTAGTTAACCCACTGCGTCCGTCCGCTCGTGCACCAGGGCTCATTTGACCCATTTGGATTATCGTATACTTAACGCAAACTGTAGCACCGTTAAATTGGGCCTTGTCCACGCACTAATCTGATAGCCAAATATAAAGAGACAGAGCTGAAAATAAGAGCCAGGAGGTTTATTCCAGGGAAATTAGCTGTGCATCAACCAGCACAAGTTCAAAGGTATATTCCAAGAGGATAAGTGAGATATTAGAGGTATATAGAGTAGAGCGACAAAAAGGGCCATGAATTATTAAGATACAACTGCGTGTTTATAAGAACGTTTGAAAAAGAGGCTTGGCTTTGTTGCAGATGTAAATAACAGTTTATAATAGCCAGTGATAATAAAAGGAAATGAAAACAGCACTTAACATGGACTTGGCTTCTGCAACTCCCAGCTGACACACCATGGTGGTTTCTCAAGAGGGTCAGGAGGGTTGAATGAGAAGGTTTTGAGGTTACAAATCTCTTACATTATGGGAATGACAGACCAAAGCAACCTCAGTCGTATTTATCTTAAGAGCCAGACATCCTTTTAAGAATTCTGGAACTTTTACAGGAAAAAAGCTGCATAAATCCAAGGCCTGATGGTTCATCTCCACACAATGATCTCACTCTGAGGCTCTTTGTTGTTGTGCAATGACGAGTACAGTCACACAGATGCAGTTATCAGTTAGACAAAGATGAAGATGTACCAAAGCAATTATCCAGAATTGACAGCAACAGTTCAAGGTGATGATAACACAAATGACAACAGTGTTCTCTTTGAGCGATATTATGACTCAAATTATTAATTTCAATTAGTAGGATGAACTGTATGGAAACATCTATTGTCTATCTGTCATTACATCTGTGATTTATGTAGCTGGTCTATGCACAAAATATCATGCAGTTTCTGTGCTCTGTATACATAAAGGTCTCTTAATGGGTCTTGGGTTGGACGTATGTACAGTAGAGATGACCATTCATTTATTAAATATCCAGTCAATCCATTAAGTACTCATTTTTTAGCATTAGGAAAGACAAAAGTCTCAAAAAATAAACATAACTTTTTAGGACTTAAAGTGTCCACCCTTTTTTACAGCTTTCATCATTTTCAGAAGACTCTTCTTTTTTCCAAGGTCCAAAGTTTAGTCTTAGATGTTGGACGTCATGCAGTGATGTTGAGGTCTGGACTTTGGGGTGATCAGTCCGTCGTTCTGAGAACACCAGCAGCTTCTTCGTTTGATTTGTAGAACTTTTCTCAGTGAGGGCTTCTTGACAGCTACACATCCTTTCAGACTCATAGTGTTGAGTTGTGTTCTCACAGTGGAAGAAAGGACACGAATACCTGTGGATTTTTTAGTGGACAGTGGGGCTTAATTTTTTTGTCCGATTTCTCAAAAATAAAACTGTTGGTGATCTACCAGTTCTACAGTTGCTATTGTAAAAATGATCCAGTGTTTTACCTTTTAAAATTAAGCAACCTGGTTGCTTTAAAATTTGAGTTCATTGAACTTCTAGTAGCAAATTAACAGAACAACAACCTTCTTTCCACTTATTATTTGAAGTTCAGTGAACTCAAAACTTTAAAGCAACCAGGTTACTTACTTTTCTAAGTTAACCTCTCAACAAGCCATGGGCTCACCAGTGGGCCCAAAGTTTTTTTACACACTTCTATAACCTAAGAATAGCACCATTAGTTTGCACTGAAGTCCTTAATAAGATTTTACATTAAATAAATCTGCAATTTTAAGGGAACATGGAACCATATTTTTTTACATTGAGAGATTCATTTTCTATTTGTGTTGTAGTAATTTTTTGTACTCCAGATTTGTGAACTCTTATTTTTTCACTCATTTACTTTGACTTTCCCCCCAAAAAATGAATAACGTAAAGGTAACTTTCTAACTTCTGCACAGTACTATATGATTCTAAACTTTAATTGGTATAGAAACTTTACATTATGTGTGAATCATTCTTCAAATAACTCTTTAAGGGAACCAAAAGTAGTTCTTATATGGAATCCGTCCAAGGAACCGTTTAATTTTTAAGAGTAGCTGTTTCTAGCTGTTATTGTCTCTTACCGTTGGGAATCTTACCAAACAGAATACATCACTGTCTTCTTGGAGGCCAAAACCACAGTTCAGTTAATAGATTAATCGTGCAAGCTTAAACCAAGGAATAGTAAAAACTTCACAGCAGATGAAACTCTGGACACAGATTAGCTATTACTAACTGTTATCAGCAACCCTAGTATTTACCATGTAAAACTAGGCTTTGGTGGAAGTGGAAAAAAAAACTTTCTGGGACGTTTCTATGTATGAACTGCTATTGTACACATCACTGAAGCACTGAATAATGAAGGTTCCTAAATGGCACCTGGTTCAGATGTATGGTTCTATAAAAGAAAATGTGAACCTTTACAGCATATGGAAGTTCTTACAACTTTTACAAATGTCTTCACAGTCATCCACCTGCTTTTGGCTCTTTAAAGAACCATAGCTATAAATGTAAAAGAACCAAAAGCGGTTCTTCTATGGCATCGCCCCAAAGAACCCCTTTCAGCACCATTCTTTTTAAGAGAGAGCTGTGTATGTCTTCTGTTTGTTCTGTCTGCTCTCCTGAGCAGCAGCTCAGAGTCTAAAGCAAATGAAGCTCTGCGTAATGGAGACAGAGGCGTCCCAAAATTAGGAGAGACATTAACTGGGGTACCAATAAATAAAGTACTAATTAGAAAAAAAGAAGCGGCGGCTTTGCTGGCGTACGGGGAGAGAATACTAACAGCAGCATCATCCACTCCCATCTGCAGTCATGGCGACTCGTCGCTAAGGGGCCGGCCTAAGCAGAGTCTCCACCAATCACTTGCTCTCCCTCCGCACTGTGACTGTGCAGTGAACCCGCCGCTGCCTCACCCGCTCCTCTCAGCCTCTGAGAGTGAGTGTGTGTGTGTGTGTGTGTGTGTATGTGTGTGTGTATGCTGCCAGGCTTTAAGACTTCACCATGATTAATAGCAGTAGGGGGTCTTCCCCTCCCTCTGTGCTGGAGAAAATGGAGGGGAAGAAGGAGATCGAGGAAGAAATGGAAGAAACGATGGCTCAGATATAGAGAGCAAGCAGAGAGAGTGAGAGAAAGCGAAAAAGAGAGTGAGAGAGAGAGAAGGAGATGTACAATGAAAGAAACAAGCAGAGAGAGAGAGAGAAATGTAGAGGTAGAGAGATAGAAGGGAAAAGCTGGAGAAAAAGAAGTGCAGAGAGAAAGAGAATCAGGGAGGTAAATGTAGTGGAAGAGAAAGACAGATCGTAGAGGAAAAGAGAGAGAGAAAGAAATGCAGAGAAGAATAGAGAGGGGCAGCGTTAAAGAGAGAGATGCAGAGGGAAAGAGAAAGAGAATGAGCGAAAAGCAAGAGAGTGGGAGAAAAAGAGCAAGAGAAAGATGTAGGTATAGAGGGAAGAATAGAGAGATGTAGAGAGAAAGAGTGAAAGGGAGAGAAGGGGAGAGATGGAAAGAGAGGAAGAGAAGGAAAGATACAGAAAGAGAGAAGCAGAGAGGGAGAGACAAAGAGGGCAAGAGACAAAGAAAGAGATGTAGAGGAAAAGGGGGAAAGAGAATGAGGAGAGGAAAAGAGGAGAGTTGCAGATGGTAAGAGAAAGAGAGAAAGGCAAAAAAGTAGATGAGAGAGAAACACAGAGAGAGAGAGAGAAAGAGAGAAAGTGAAAGAGAGAGAGTCTTGATTAGTGAGGCAGAGTACAGGTAAGATAGTGAGTGTCCAGCAGGGGGATTTAAGGCGTCTACGCTGTGTGATGAGCTCTGACTGTTTCCCTACCTTATTCTCTCTCTCTCTCTCTCTCTCTCTCTCTCGCTCTCTCTCTCTCTCTCTCTCTCTCTCTCTCTCTCTCTCTCTCTCTCTCTCTCTCTCCCTGGAGGATAATAAAGACTGATGACACTGATGCTGTGCCATCCGGCTCCCCAGCCCTCAACTGCAGAGCCATTTGCGCCATCATTTATCGCCACATCCCCCCCACCCCCTCCTCGCTCTAATTCTGCTTTAATAACCACCGGCCCCATTCATCACCTTATTGACGTGTGTGACAGACAGTGCGCCATGCACTAACACCCTGCCCTTTACTCGCACACCAGCGGGGTCACCCAGAGGTCACCCAGTCAATAATCACACAGGCAGAGCATCACTGTCACCTTGGAGCCGTTCTGAGCTATATAGAGACGTACGATGGGCACGCAAGGTCTCAGCATGTACCCACATGAAGATTTTAACATCATCACAATGGCTCCTGTATGAAACAAGGGGAAATCTCAACACCAATACCCAAACATGTAGAGCTGGAATTTGATCGCGAGATATGACCTCACCTGACCATTTACTCTAATCCATTGCATTTACTTATAGGGGGTTAGACATAGTGATGGCCCAGTGGACCAATACACAGGGTTGATATCAGCACGAAAGGTTCAGTCAAATAAGACATGAAAAAAAACCAGAACTGATTCAGTCAGATTCTGTAAAAAATCTGCCCTGAAATTGCTTGTAATGCAGCATAATGTAAAGTCATATGCCTCATGCAGCCTAATATAACTTAAACCCAGAGGTGCACTGACCATGAAGTTTCATAGCCAATTCCAATTTCAAATTTTATATAGCCAAGTTGACTGATTATTTTTGAACACACATGCACATTTCCCCTTTTACAGCCAAATTCAGCATATAAATAGCATTGTTTGCCCTTTAATGGCATTTTGAACTTTAAAACTGGCACTTTAAATTCTTAAACGAAAAATCAGCTACCAATTTAAACAAATATGAAACTCGATCTAAGGTAATGCCTGGCCATATAGCAATAACAACTGCTATAAGTCATGCATAATTATGCTACAACATGTCGCTATAGGTATAACAGCATCATCACTGGCCCTCTCATCACTGGGGTGGTATCCTCACAGGTATATTTCCGTACCTTTAATCAGAGAACATACTTGTACTATAATCCATGACTCCACACACCCCGTCTCGTCTCCAGTCTTTTTATTTTATTTTAAAACATTAGATTATGAATGTATTATTAGGTATAAATACACACTTTTCACCTGGAAGAACTTATTTAAGGTTCACAACTGGACCTTAAACCCACTGTCGTACCTTTGAGGGAACATTTACATTGTCTGTACCTTGATGAACAAAAAATGTACCTGCACAGAACCTTATTTATAACAATATATATAATTAGACACAGACCAGCCCAAATAAAAATAACAAATTGGCCATTCGCAGATCATTTGGAGCCAAAAACTGTCTATTCCAATCATGTATCCCTAATAAAAACAATGAATAGCTACTTAGAGCTACATGATATAAGATTTGTGCATATCTCACTAGCGGGAATGTGAAGTTGCAGGTAAATTATGGAAGAACATTTGTGCTTCGGTCCCCTTCCCCAAGTGGATGAATTGTTGATTGTTGAATGTTGATTGCAGGCAAGTTGAAAGAGTATTCCAAGAGAACTCAATCAAAACTTTGCAAACACGTCTTCTGAGAATGTTAGTGAACTATCTACCATTGTCATCACATCTGTATCAGTACAGTGTTTTTTGCTTTTGCAGATTTTGCTTTTGAGACCTAAATATCGAGCTGAACCTTCTGTGTAAAGGAAAAAATCTCCCACAAAATCTAATCACTGCAGGGTTTACAGAATTACTCACAGCAGCACATGCATACCATATTTTAGTTTTTTTCCTAAATCAGTTATACTACTTCTTTGAATTTAAATAAAAAAAAAATCTGACACAGTGCATGTTTAAGTACTTATATTAGAACCTAATATAATGCTGTTATATATGTATTTCTTGCTGTGGGGTAGGAACGAATTTGAATAGGTCAGAAATGGTCCTTTTAGATGCTCATCTTAAGCCAAGTGAATGGATGGATTTCATGCATCAGTACTGTAAAGAGAAAGAGTGGTGCTTTCTGTAGATGCATGTGCTCAAAGTAATGCCCGTTGTCCTATGTTTCCCTAGAGTCATTTCCAGAGAAGCATCCATCCAAAGTCATGACCTCTTGAGGCATAGCCAAGTTCTCTGGCTGCTGGGCTGCTACCACTCACATCCTTTTCATACCACACAGGTCCTCCACAGTGTGTGGGCTTTGAAATACCTCCTTCTACATTTTCCTTATTTCTCTCTCTCTATTTGCAACTGACACCAGTGATTTGAATAATTTGATTTTGATGAAAAGTTATTGTTGCGTACACATTCTTGTTTTGCAGAATTTCTTGATGTCTGCCATATTTTTGTCATTTTTCAACAGCAAAACAAATGGAAAAATGTCAAAAGTGCAGACTCCAGCCTGTCAATACACACTGAAGAATGTATTTTATTGAACTGACTTCATTCACATGTGTATAAAATAAAAAACATTACATCAACTCTGTTTTGTCCTTCACTTTACTTACTTTTTCAATAATTGTGATGATTTTATATTCAAGTGGAAATTATTTGAATTGAAACTGAAATTGAAGTCAGTTTGCTGCTTTATTTTTCAGTGCTACTGAAAACCATGTCTAAATGCAATTCATTACAAAACTACCTTTGCCATTACTTATGTATTTGCATACGTATGTAACTATGCAACAATATAATTATGTACCAATAATTCAGCAATGCAAATCAAATGAACAGCAAAATATAGAAAAAAATCTATATTCTATATTCTAAGCGTTAAAAACATAATTACCAAGCCTTCCAAAGTAGGATCAATTTATTGCATGACTAACTATGTAATGAGTTGTGTAATTGAATATGTACATTACTACGTAATGCAGTATATATGACCATAATGACAGACCAATAATAACGTAATATAAAGTAAATATATAGCAAAACAACAGCAATAACTATAGACTTCTGAGGTTCAAAAACCTGGGCCAATATTTACCAAGCTTCCCAGGTAGAATCACAATTAATTAACATATTACACATAAAGTTATATAATTATGCATTTGTGTGACTAAATAAAGAAATTAGGTAATAATGTATTGACATACCAATAAGTATGTAATGTAAATAAAATAGTACAGTAAAATGACAAAAACAACTCTAAACATCTAAGGGCTAAAAGTTTGGGTCCATATTTACAAGATGTCCAAAGTAGAACCACAATTAATCGCTTATCTAAAGGGTTAAAAACCTAAGCCCATATTTACAAAGCTTTCCAACATAAAATCACAATTAATTCTCTAACATTGTAATCAGTTGTGCAATTGTGTATGTATGCAAGTGAATATGTAAAGAAACATGTAATAATGTAATAACACATCAATAGCTAACAACTATAATAAATCCAGACTTCTAAGGGATAAATCTGGGCCCATATTTATCAAGCTTTTCAAGGTAGAATCATAATTCACTAAGAAAATAACTATGTAATTAGTTGTGTAATTGCATATGTATGTTACTAACTATATTATTAATGAGAATGTCAGAATGCAATGACATATCAATATGATAAAAGTAACTCTAGACTTCTAAAAGTTAAAAACATGGGTCCATTTTTTCTGACCTGTCCAAGGCAGAAGTATCAGTTTTTGCTTTTGGGTTCCAGTAAACATTACTACAGTCCTCAGGCTTTCAACCATAGAAGAGCACTGTGGATGAAAGGAGACAAGATCTTATTTCAGTGAGTGATAAAAAGGTCTGGACTGAAGAACCCGTGATCAAGTGTTTTCGTCTGACCCTAGCACAACATCTTTTTACCGCTGGACACCACTATTGACCATAATCCAGGGCCCATATCATTTCCCTTTATCATCTCTCCCCTTGATTCTCCTTTTCACATGCTAAACAAGTCCCCTTGTCTATAGACAGAGGCACAGACTGCTCGTTTGACACGCTTTTTCTTCATTCTCGCCCTGACAGTGACATTTATGTTCATTTGCTCCGTGCCATAGTCGCGCATCTGGAGAGGCTGGCTCCCCGTCTTCCTATTTTTTTTTCTATTTTGACAATCACACCGATGCAAATGGACGTGCCGAGGGGACCGAGCCTTAGGCAAACACACAGAGTGGATGGGAGGACAAAGAGCCTCTGGTTTCTGCAGTCCAGCGTGGAGCAGAGGCTCAATCAAACCTCCAAAGGGGAGGCTGTCTTTGTCAGCTGTGGGCTGTGCCAGGGTTAGATGGAAAGGCAGAGCAGGGCGCTGCTGCAGTCAGGACACTGCAGCCCCGCTGCTCCCCACAGACTGCTACTAACACCCAGTGGAGCTCACCTTTGCTGCCAGAGACAGGGACTGAGAAAAATAGACAGAAAGTGAGGTATATTGGAGACATCGGTGGAAAACAGAAACACAAAGAGAAAAGAGAAAGAAGCAGCTTAATAAGCTGGTTGATGTGTAATGTCATTCTTACAGTGATAAGTTTAGCAAAAATATCATTTTTTCCCCATTTCCTTAAATATAGTTGATCAACCAAGATATGTTTGATGTCCAAAATTTGCGTCTTTAGTTTTGTACTAAAACTATGAGGCTAATGTAAAAATGGCAACAAGAAATGGAAGCATAGTCACCTGATGAGCATTGTGCAAAGTACAGATGAGCCGGAATTCATTTCTGAATCATCATAGCTTTTAAAACAGTCATGAAAAAGAAAAAAATAATGGTCAATAAACATTTATGATGAGTAAATTAGCTTCTCTCTAACATTATACGTTCTCGTATTTAAGAATTATGTACTGAAGAGCCAGCGTTCTTGGTTCTTGTTAAAGATTCTCGTCTGTTTAGTCTAAAGAAGGAAACTCAGAAAGACTACTGCAGCCATCTGAAGGCAAGTGCACACTGCAGAAGAAGCACTGCACTCTGCTATTTATAGTTTTCTATTTTGTGAATTAAATTTGTTCATGTGTTTTTATATGTTAAACTCACTACATAAACAGAACGTGTACACTAATATGTACATTAATACACTAATAAAATGACATATTTTAGAAGATAAAATATAGAATGTAAAAATATTTTCACTTAGAAAACACGACTTTTGCCCAGGCGTGTTCAAGCTTTTGCATATGACTGTAACTGACCATGTTAACGTTACCCAACCCAACTTTAACTATGTCAACTTTACCTCAATCTGCCATGTTATGCTGTGCATCATTGTTTACAACACTAAAATCATTTGAGCAATTTTACCCTGTAGAGCAGGTGTTCTCTATACATTATCATATTTTCTCTCTGTATAAAAGATGCGTGAGGCTTCCTCTTGTCCTGGATGCACAATGTGTTTTTCCAAAAATGTGTTTCAGCTCATTTGGAACAAATGTTGGATCGGTAAACGCTTATTATTGATTTGTTTATGCAAAGCGGCAATGAAGCATGACAGAAATGAGGCCTGTTACCAATATCGAATAAAAAGTCTTTGAATTTTCAGCTTGTTCAGTTTGTTATGCTCTTTATATATCAAATACATTATGTGTAAGTAGAGTGGTTGCATAACAAAAATCCAACTAAATGTAATCATCCAATTATTGATGGGAAAGAGTAGATAAAATCGCAGAAATGGCCAATTTCTGAGTGGTTAAAGGCTAAAATCTAGCATTGGCGTTGCTATTTCACATTAAAAGTCATTGGTTTGAATTGCCTTGAGTGTGTTACCCATCAAAGATGAGTAACTAGTAACAACTACTGCATTAATGTAATATGCACTCTTTGGGGTTTTGCCCTATAGTCATAGTGTACAAAGACTCACTCTCTCTCTCTCTCTCTCTCTCTCTCTCCATCTCTCTCCATCTCTCTCTCTCTCTCTCTCTCTCCATATTGCTCTCATTTACTCGCCCGCACCTGCCCTCGAACTTACATACAGACACACATGACAAACAAATACACCGACACACAAACTGTGTTCCCCCAGGGTGGTGAGAGTGATACTGGCTGCAGTGTGCGAGCCCTCCAGAGAGACTCCTCACCTCTCCGACTCAGGCAGAGCCACTCCTGATTTTGCCGCACCCGCCGGGGGCTCTAATCCGCCGCCCAGGTCCCATCGGCAAGGATCATTGAGCTAATTAATAACGTGGCACGGAGAGGGATGGGAGTCATTAAGGAGGCGCGGCTGTGCTCTACTCCACTCCCTCCTCTCTCTCTCTCTCTCTCTCTCTCTCTCTCTCTCTCGCTCTCTCTTCTCGCTACTTGTACCAGGGCTAGGGGGGTGGCAGGTGGAGTTCGGGGGGGCACTGCAGATGCAGAGTCTTGCTTCAGCAGACAAGCCTCTGAGGCATAATTCACTACAAGAGAGAGCAAAAAAAAAAAAAAACATACAACGCACAACACAAACAACGAGTGAACCAACCGGGATGGAGCTAAATACATACAAAAGCCAAGGCGCTGAAAAATTAGGTGTGAACTTGCTTTAACGTCTTTTTTATGTCCTCGTTAGCAGGCCGGTAAGCTTTAGTGAGGAGGCACATTTCACTATGGGCCAACAGAGAAAATATACCTGTGTGGTTACTGTTGTGGCCCCCTTGCTGAGGTGGTCCTCCCCCAGTGTCATCCAATCTACGAAATGGCATAAGGTAATGTTTAGCTACTGTACTGATAGTCTCTCTGTGCTGTTTTAACACATTTCATTAAGACTTAATTTCATAGACTGATAATAGCAAACTACCAAGACAGGTACAAATTTAGATGTTTACGTTTAAAGAACTCGCATGAGAGTTCTTCACTGTTATCTTATTTAATGGGGACAACAGCTGTAACTCTGTGTAATATCATAATATAAAGTAATTTTGGATACAAACTTTTTAGCTAACTTTTATGCCCACTATGAAAATCTGAAATAGCTCTTGGGCTGCCACAGTCTGTGCATAAAATGGTTTTAGCTTGGAAGCTAGCTAACTACTGCACTGAACTGTTCTTTGCCCAGTAGCTAAAATTTGATAGCAGCTAGTATAAGCTACCTACCATTTTACCCATGGGGACTGTCAGAGTCTAACACTGATATATCAATGTAGGTGTCACGATTGGCCCCTCCCAGTCCAGTCCATGTGTTCCTGTTGTTTTGGTTTACCCATGTGTGTTTGCTTTGGTCCAGCCCCCTCGTTTCATGACTCTGCCCCTGATTGTCTCCACCTATTTTCCACCTGTCCCTCGTTTTCCCTGTTGTATTTGAGCCCTGTGTTTTGCACTTTGTCTTTGCTGGGCTTTGTATTGGTCTGTCTTTACTCTGTTTGTACTGTCATTGTGGTTTGTTTCTTAGTTCTCAGTTATGTCTATCCATCCTGAACTCTGTGTAGATTATTGGAACCTGGACTGTCTCGACTATGACCCGGGATTTGCCCTTAATAAATCTCGCTTATCTCAGCGTATGCGTCCGCCTCCTCGCTCCATGTTACAGTAGGTAACAACAATGTATGTAATGATTTCAGTAGAGCCAGTAGTCACCCCAAAGGATAACAAGCTAAGAGTGGAACACTGCTTTTGTTTTTAGGAACAGGACTGTAACAGACGTTACAGTTTTGCCTGTGTCTATCAGTAAATATATACATTACACGTTCCTACTATGATACACGTGCCTTAACATGGATGTGTTGACAAGGACTGTCATGACTCCCTCCAGCCCTGACACCGCCATGGACTCCATCTCCCAGAATCCTCTGGGAGATCTAGTGACTCATGACCCTTCACCGTGCACCAATCACCATTCAGCTTCCCCAGAATACTAACTTGCTTCACCTGTTCTTTTGTTTGCCCAGCTAGTTTAGTATAAGGCCTGGGCTTTTAGTTCAGTTCTTTGTGAGGTATTGCATCTTTCAAGAGCTACTGAGCGCTCACTTTGGATCCTGCTTTGTTGGATTCTGACTACCTTCTGTGTTTTGGACTTTGTGTCTTTGCCTTTGCTCCTTGGACTCTGTTTGCCTGGTATGTTTGTCTGTTTGTGTTTTCTGCCCTTTCTGGTTTTGACCCATGCCTGTTTTTTGACAACGAGTTTTACAAGTAAAGCCTTTTTCTTTTTTCCATCCACAAGCATCTGAATTATTCTGGCACGTTACAAGGACATGTCAACAGAAATGGCAAAGGCCACACAGCTTGCTCTGACACAGCTTTTTCACTACCTGTGCTAGTGTCCATAAAAATGAACTAAATGAACATTGGCACAACATCCACTGAGGAGAAAACTACCTTGGGTAGACGATGACTATTGCTAAAAGCAGTAGTAGCAGCCCTGTTGAAGCCTGAAATAAGTATGTATGTTTGTCTATTTCTATAGATATGTATGTGGAATGTGGTTTCAGATTGTGTATTGGGGTACATACCTATAAAGCATGGACAAAAATATTGACCAAACACAAAGTAGTTTTAAAAGTATGAACAAAATTCAGGCTTCCAAATGGCTGCTACTGCTGTTTTTAGCTATGCAGCTAACTATCCATTATATGGTAGTTATAATTAGCTAGCTATTTCTGAATGTTAGACACTACAGGCAACACTAAACACATCATGACTGACCACAAACTACATTTTGGAGAAAAATGTATATGCAGAGTAGAGTAGTCTAAACCAGTAGTAGAAATACAGGACAAACTGTGTGTAAGTGAAATCATGAGTAGTGTATCAAAGTTTTGCTTTACTTAAATTCAAAATCAAAAGTCAAAAAATTCTTCAGTGAAAAGAAATACAAACATGCATATAAACATATTCAAGTATGCCCAAGTAAAAAGTAAAGGTTTTAACTGATAAAAGCTTTCTATGTTTGGTGGTCTGTGATGCATTGGCTGAAGGGTCGCAGTGGATCTAACATGAAGATACATTTTCCTGGCTGTAAATTTAAACGAGGCTCGAATGACTGATAAGACAAATAGAGAAAAATCTGCTTTGCTTTGAAAGGTGTCCTTCGTAATTTGATCTACAGGAAAATATAAGGAGTAAAACTGGTAGCTGAGTAAATGTAAAAATACTCAATTTCAATAATCTTCCAAAACAATACTCAATGCTCAAATATGCTCTTTAAAAGATGGTTCTTCAAGGGTTCTTTAGTAAAGAAAATAAATGGTTCTAGCACTTAAGTGTCCTTCTACTGTTGCAATGTCAAGCTTGTAAAAATAGAACCCTTTTGTTGCTGTATAGAAGCATTTTCAAAAAGGTTCTAGATAGAACCACATACAAGACACAACCACATTCTCCTTCATTCTGAAGCACCATTTCACCATACACAGAACCCTTTAATCATGCACAGGGATTTTGAGAGTTCTATAAAGAACTATTTTCTTTACTGAAAAAACCCTTGAAGAAGCATCTTTTTTAGATGTGTACAGAAAATCATTACTTCAGAAAAAGTACCTTTCCGAAAAACAACTTGAGTAGATGCACAGATGTATCACATCAAAATCTGCTTAGATATTGAGCAGTTTATAGTTTATATCCACTGCAGTGGAACATATTAGTACTTCCAGCTTCTGTCAGTACAGGAACTGAAGTTTGTTGCGCTCTTTTCTTCCCTTTGATTTAAAACAACATAATACACCTCAAAAGTCAGAGAGGTGACCAATCACAAAGGAGTACAGATGCTGAATGTAACATAAAGCACTAAACGCAAAAAAAATGTTGGAGCTAAATGTTAATGACAAATGCAACTGAGTAAAACGTACTTCCCTGATTTATAGCAAAACACTCAAAAAAGCACAAACGTAAGTACATTTAGCTTGAAATTTGAATTATAACACACTGTTATTAATAACCGTGTGTCTTACAGTGTCAGACATATACAGTCTAAATCATGCTAAGTATAAGCTTCCATTGCTTGTTAGCTACATTAGCCTCATGGCTACAGTGCAAAACCAAAGAAGCAAACTGACCTCATTTGGGGTAAAGGAGGAACTGGGTGTATTTTATCCAAACTATTCCTTTAAAGTCCATGTAACTTTTTTACTACCCACCTCTTTGCACACGTTTGATGTGTCACCATTTTTGCTTCATTTTTCCTCAATATCACATGGCCTTTGCATCTGCACTCCCTTTCTGGTGTGCGAAAGCCTGTCTCTTTCCAAAACACACGGGAATGCCACAAAATTGTCTGGGAGAGCATACTGATGTCACTCAAAGATTTACCACCACCAGCCAGATTCAGCTTCCATCTACACCATGTGATGGATTCACAGCTGATAGTGGAAAAGCTGGAACTGGGCTGCCTGGAATCAGCTCTACCACTCACAGATGCAGAGCTGGACTCTAAGCCAAGAGAGATCAACAGAGAGACGGACAGAGAAGGAAAGATAAAGAGAGAGACTGAGAGACAGAGATGGATAGAAACATTCACATTGCATTCATGTTTATAATGTATTATTGTTATACACCAATGAGCCAAAACATTTTGTCCATTTAGAGACAAAGCGAAAAACATTTAATGTCCTAACAATGGTGCATGTCATGTTGTGGGATATAACAGATGCTAAGGTAACAGTCTGTTCTTGTAGTTGATGTGTTGAATGCAGGAAAAGTGCAGGTAACTTGACAAGAGGCAAACTGTTATGGCCAGTTTTGTGGGGTGCTCCCGGTCAGCAGGGGTGAGCACCTAATGACAGTGGTCCAAGGAGGGACAACCCTGGCACTGGTCATTCATGTGAGCATCAGTTTGAAACCTGACACCTACCTGAACATCTTTGCTTACCTGGTACACCATTTTGCGGTAGTGTTGTTCCCTGATGGCAGCGGCCTCTTACATCAGAATAATGGGCCCTTAATAATGAGTTTAAGGTGTTGCCCTGGTCTCCAAATGTCCCAGTTCTGTGGGAAGTGTTGAAACAACAAGTCCAATCCAAGGCGGCTCCACCTCACAACTTACAGATCTTAAAGAATCTGCTGCTCAAGTCTTGGTGGCAGACACCAAAGGGCATGTTCTGAGGTCTTGTAGTATCCACGCCTGAGTGGGTTGAAGCTGTTTTGGTGGCACACAGGGACCAAACGCATAGAAGGCAGGTGATCTTAATGTTTTGCATCTTTCATGTATTATATAGCCTCCCGCTACAGGCTGGCATGGCCATAGAGGCTCTAGAGGTGTAGCTATGCAGACAGCCATGTGCAAAGCCTCATGCTAGGCTGTGCACTCTACCTAAAAAGGGATTTACTGTTGTTACTAATGTCAGTGTCTGTCAGTCTGATGGTATGTGTATGTGCTTTGAAGATGCAAATGGGTCATGTCAAAAAAGCTAATATTGAGCTCAGTGGACCTAGCTGAATGGAACTCTTTCACTGGCAAAAGTCCCATTCAACCTAATGAGAAATTTCGGATCATTTAGGGTCATTTTAAATTATATATATATATATATATATATATATATATATATATATATATATATATATATATATATATACATCTGAGTGTATGTGGTCAAACTGGTACAGATACACAGGATGTAGTTTTGTTGTTGTGTAATTAGGCTTATGTTAGCATGGTGGCAAATGTTGTTGTTTACAATCTGCCTAGTTTCATAGCTACAGTAAAACCTCAGTAGCATGGAATTAAATAGGGACACCTCTGTTAAAATGAAAAGTGTAACCATTGGAATATCCATTGTAAACATGCCTTCTCATCTTCTACAGTGGTGCTACTTCATAGAGATTGTCCAGTTGAAAGATGAGGAAAACCCCCTACTGATGATGTATATTGAAGGTGGGAGGAACTTTCGAATAAGCTACAAGCTTTTTAGGCTGTATACTTACAGCAGGTGGGTTTAGTTTTAATGCAGCAAAAGGCCAGATAGCTAAAGTTACTGCTAAGAAGCTAGACATCATGTCTGTATTTATTTATTAACCGCAACATAAGAGCCTTTCTTCCTTTCTTTATTGCCATGTGGGGGGATTCCCAATGGCTGTGTAAGTATTTATGTTCTTGCACAATGCATGTTGGGTATTGCAGTATGAGAACACTAATAGGGGAAAAAAGAATACAAAATTATGAATTCCCTCAAAACAATGAGGCTGACAGATGCAACACTACACCATTGTAATATTACATAACATGACAGATAACACATTTAATGCTAGTTTTAGGCTGCAACACCCCTTTAAACTGAAGTGCAATGATAAGTAGCAGCTCTAAACAAAGTATGCTGCAATTTGTCATCAGGTTGAATGGGATTTTTGCCAGTTTTCTGTAAAGCTTGTCCAACCTGGCAGCAGTATGGGAGAACGCATGTGTGTCAATTAAATTAAATTGAAGAGAAAGAGAGACAGACACACAGACGGAGAGAGAGAGTCAGCGAGCGAGACTGATAGATAAACGGAAGTAGAGACAGATGTGAAGCGAGACAGACAGACAGATAGATAGAGCGAGCACTTAGCGTAACAGGCAGCTCCTCCTAATGAAAGGAAACAGGAGCAGCAATTAGCAGTGTAAACAAAGCACTGTGAGAGGAGACGCTGGATGCTGCTGTCTTTCCCTTGACAGAGGGCGGCTACTAGCAGGCTGCAGTGAAGCTAATTGGGGGGAGCTGGGAAGTGAGACAAAATCAATGGTAACACGGCCATGCTAGCGGGCAGATTACTCACCGGCCCTGCACTACGAACCCTGGGGACCAGAACAGCACCGTGGTCTGCAGGAGTGGAACCAGAGCATCGAGCAGACAGCAGCTTCAGTGCTGAGATGTAATAAATGAGCATGTGTCCAAACACAAACACAAACGTACACATGCTGGAACCGGGAATGAGTCCTACAGGTTTTTACAGCTATACATTTAGACTTTAACCATTAGATTTAATTTTAATTAAATTTTCTTATACAGTAATTTTCCTATACATTTAGCTAAAGCTAGCTAGTTTGGCTAACTAGCGATTAGCTTCATCAGGAGTCATTTTTAATGAGCTCAATTTGACTAAGAAGCACAGGATTTGATTCAATGCAGCAGGTAAGACTTGTTTTGAAAAGCTGATGTAACTTTGGTCCTGCAATCACAATCCAATGAAGCTCAGCCTCAGCCCAGGGCACACCAATATGCCCTGGGCCCAAAATTTGTTGCTACGCCCCTGGATGTAAACAAAGACCTTCTGAGCGGTTCAGCTAGACACGGTTCATTGTGCGACTCGCAAATCTCTATAAAGTAAATAACAGCAAAATGTAAAGGATTTTTTTTCTTTATATACAACAAGACTATACACACAACAACTTTATCAAATCAAAATCCAAATAAATATCCTTTCTTTTTTATATGACACAAATGTGATATAGATTGAATGCTTTCAGCAGATTTTATCCACTTGTTTTAACCAGGGAGAAATAATTAAACAATATATAACTTCACGGCATATATGTAACCTAGGAGAGTTAAAGTCCTGTTTGGGAGTAGTTTTGACTGGGGGAGGTGCTGTAATTTGAGTGATTACCCATGAGATGCCTGATTTTAATCCAGTTTTGAATCTGCCGTGTTCGTAGTTTTTACAAGTCTGTTAAGTAGTAATTCTATAGTGAATTCTCAGTATTAGTAGTCTGGCTCAAATCGACACCACAGTAATGTAATAACAAAACCAGGTCATAGAAAACACCACCATTTTTGTGACCTGGTGACAAGGCTAACAAATGAAGCTTGATTTGACCAAAGTCCTCAATCCTCAAATTAATGAGAAGACTACTGAAATCCACAAAATTTTAGGTGAGGGCGAGGAGAAGGAAAATAAAATATTTCAATAGTACCTTTTGCAAGGCAATACATTTTCTGTCTTGTTGGATGAAACTTGGTAAGTTGGATGAACCCACTTCACTAGCCTGATGCTAATCTAAATGCCATTTCCCACTGCCACATTATTAATTGGAAATGTGGTGCCTTAAGCATAATGCTGATGTAAACATCTGCAGGGTGGTGTTCCAAGCCAGGCTATCTCGGGCAATTTGGATAAATTACACAGATCCTTTATCCCTTATGAATTGGCCAGTCAGATCACGCAGCCAAATTGCCTCACCAAGCCTCCTCTGTTAAAACTAGTTTGGCTTGAATGGGGCTTAACGCATTCATACACAGAACATCCACAAACCAGTTACAGGACTAAGGACTATGACATGACCACACAGTGCACCCACAATGCACCTGAATTTAGCATTGCAGTTACTTAGGCTGACTTTACGGTAATATTTTCATGCGACTAGTTGCATGTTATGAGTTTCCTGCAATATAATTTCTGTGTAACTTGACAGTAACACAAAAGTTAAAAACAATTACATTGAATAATTCCACTAGTTAGCTAAATTAACAGCTTGTATTGTTGATACATCATAACATTCTCACCATAAACTCATCTGGAAGGTGTAATTTACATATACGCAGCATCTTTAGCATCTTATTATATATTTTTTCCGGCTGTTACTGTCATTAATTTTTTTCTATATCTTTCTTTTTTCTATATCTATATTAGGTTATCTCTCTCTCTCTCTCTCATGTATATATATTCAATACTAATCTATCTATTACTATACTATTACAATACTATATCTATCTAGGTTTCTTTATCATTTTCATCCTTTCAAATCAATCTGAGCTCTTTGTAGAATTAAGGGGTGTCTAAAAGGGAGAAAATCAATCTAAATTATGAAAACAGCAGGCGGAAGAATAAACACTTGCACAAGTAGCCGTTTCAACAACTGTTAGCGCTGTTGTCATTGCTCACAAACTGACAAAATGATACTATTAAAATTAAAACTACCAACCCTAAGTGGGTGGAGGGTCGTCCAGAGATGCAGTGAAATCAGTGGTTTGAAAGTATGTTATTTGACTTTATCATGTAATGCATTTCCAGTGGTTTGATTGGCTGTTTCACAAAATTTGTTCCATAAAGTTGCAATATTTGCACATATTGTGGCACAGTTTCAAATAAATTGGAGAACGCCTCAGAACTTTACTCGGCTCTCTTTAGTATCAGAATATAAAAAGATGCCAAAAAGCGTTCCTTGGAGAGACGCCATAGAGCCATAGGACTGTTTCATAGAACCATATGTTCAGGCCAAAAAAACATTTCAGAAGCATAAGTGCAGAGTTGATTTTCCTGAAAGCATCACAGCACAAAGGTCCTGAAAGCCGGCAGAGTGAATAACGTTTTAAACATCACAGTTCTCTCTCTAACAGATGACCTCAACACTGGTTATGTTAGATTGTGTATAGTTACATGGAGTGGACAGGAGGATCTGATTCTAGCTTTTCTCTGAACTCACCCTTGGAGCTCTGGTTCTAATGACTGAAGCACATTCGCCACACATGGAATCGTTCTTTGTGAAGCTCAGAAAGAGCAAGAGCACTAGTCTCCCACGGCGACACTGGCATGGGGATCAGAGAAGATTCCAGCGCCCTTCATGTTTCATTAATGGTGTCAAGATGAGATCAGCACCAGCTTTCACACACGTAGCTCTCCCTTTTGTTCCCTCAAAGACTCCATGAGTGAACAGCATCAGAATGCTTGAAATCACTCATCACACCTTTTCAGTAATACACACCAATTTTGTTGCAGGTATACAGACATGTGGCAAGTTAAAAAACACCAACAAAATGGCACTGAATGATTGGACCCTATGGTGTCACAAACCAATACAAAGCTATCGCTATTCTGACTGATCTTCTTTATCCTATGGTGCAGCACAGACATAGACACAGACACAGACACAGACACACACACACACACACACATACACACATACATGCACATATATACACATACATATACATATATAAATATATTTGCCATATGCTATGCCTTTGCAGTCAACAGATCACAACCCTATTAAAATCTATGGGAGATACTGGACAGTACTCTTCAAAACACCAGCTGAAGGAATATTTTTTGGAATAATGGTGCTCCATCCCTCCAGTACAGTTGCAAAGACTTTCCAAGGGTCAGTGAAGCTGTTCTGGTGGCTTGGGATGGCTCCATCCCTTACTAAGACGCCTTCTGTTAGTTTGTCAGTTAGTAATTTTATCATATAGAGTTTCATGCAGTATGTAAACATCATTCAAACCACAAAATATTTAATTCACTCGCTAGTCCATATACACTCACCGGCCACTTTATTAGGTTGGTGGGGCTGGTCTGAGTATTTCAGAAACTGCTGATCTACTGGGATTTTCACGCGCAAACATCTCTAGGGTTTAAAGAGAATGGTCCAAAAAAGAGAAAATATCCAGGGAGCGGAAGTTGCGTGGACGTAAATGCCTTGTTGATGTGAGAGGTCAGAGGAGAATGGGCAAACTGGTTTGAGATGATAGAAAGGCAACAGTAACTCAAATAACCAACCAAAATCTCTTCCAACACCTTGTTGAAAGTCTGCCACGAAGAATTAAGGCAGTTCTGAAGGCAAAAGGGGGTCCAACCTTTTACTAGGAAGGTGTACCTAATAAAGTGGCCAGTGAGTGTAGTCCGTATATGGAAACACAGCTGAAAAGTCAGCCTGGTTTGAGTTTACTGCTTTTGGTTGCGATGTCACATGCATTTGCATATATCTCCTCTTTTAGCCTACAGCAGTTTAGACCCATCCAATTACTCTGAGTTATACGCAGTGTTTCAGCACAGACTGTGACTTTTCTCCACACGAAGTCTACCATCAGTTTGATGTTGTGCGAAAAGGTTTTTTCCTCTAAACATTTTATGACATTAACTAAAGACATTAACATTTACCAATGGATAAAAGTGCTTAAATACGTTTTGGGCCTACTGTACAATAACATTAATATAGGGAATACATCATATTTGAAAAGTGGTGACCAAATCTGAAGGCTGACCGCCTGACAAAAAGTAATAAATTACTTTTGTTTTTTCATTTTGTTGCTTCTTATGGTTCCCCAGAGATTTTCTGTCCTGACATTTTCACAAAAAAACATTAAATAACACATTTTCAAGTGTCTAGTTTATGATATTTACAGTATACACTAAAATGGTATACAAAAAGTTCTGAACACCCATCCTAATTATTGGGTCCAGGTGTTTTAGCCACACCCATTGATAACAGGTGTATAAAATCAAGCACATAGCCATGCAATCTCTATAGACAAACATTAGCTGGAGAATGATTCACTCTGAAGGGCTCAGTGACTTTATATGTGGCACTGTCATAAGATGGCACCATTGCCACAAGTCAGTTTGTGAAATTTTTGCCTGGCTAGATCTGCCCTGGTCAGCTGTAGGTGCTATTAGTGTTAAATGGAAGCAACTTGGAGTAGCCATGGAGCAGTAGACTATGCAAACTCACAGAGTGGGGCCACCAAATGCTGAAGTGTGTAGTACATCCTCTGTTGCACCACTCCCTGTAGAGTTCCAGACTGCTTCTGGCAGCAACATCAGCACAAGAACTGTGCATCAACAGCTTCAGGAAATGGGTTTCCATGGTTGAACAGCTGCACAAAAGCCTAAGATCACTATGCGCAACGGAAAGTGTAAAGCACACCACCACTGGACTCTGTAGCGGTGGAAATGTGTTCTCTGGAGTGATGAACCACACTTCACTATTTGACAGTCTAGTCGAATCTAGGTTTGGCAGATGCTTAGAAAACACTACCTACAGGTATGCATAGTGCCCACAGTATAGTTTGGTGGAGAAGGAATAATGGTCTGGGGCTGTTTCTCAGAGTTTGGGTTTGGCCGCTTGGTTCCAGTGAAGGTAATATTAATGCTAAATCTTTCCAACTTTGTGATAACAGTCCCAGCATGACTGTGCTATGTGAACAAAGCAATGTCTATAAAGACAGTATTTGATTTTAGTGTGGAGAAACTCCAGTGGCCTGCACAGAGCCCTGACCTCAACCCCACTGAACATCTTGGGGATGAATTAGAACATTTGCTGCGAGCCAGGTCTTCTTGTCCAACATCAGTGCCTGACCTCACAAATGTTCTTTTGATTAAATGGGCACAAATCCCCACAAACACACTCCAAACCTTGTGGAAAGCCTTCCAAAAAGTGGAGGCTCATATTGCCACAAAGTGATGGTTTTAGAATAAGATATCCAGCTAGCTCATACAGTTGTGATAGTAACGTGTCCATACATTTGGCCATACAATCTATCTACACTGCATAGTGACTCCAAATTTTTGAGTGGTAGCATCGAATGCATACACCTCCTCTTACACTCCGAATGCCAGTGCATTACTGCACTCTCGCTCATTGACAGAGCTGCCAGTCATTGCCCAGATGGATGCCTCTCCAGAGACGTCTCGCCATCGACTCATTTGTTTTGCTGATCTAACCACCTTTGAACCTCTGGCAGAGGTGAACGGGAGAGATGAGTCATGGTGTGTTTACTGTATTCTCCATACGGGCGTGTCCTTGCACTGACATGATGCAACAGTAGTGTGTGTAATGTATAATTATGTAGGACTGAAACAATGCGGATATAGAAGGACAGAGACAGATAGGAAAAGAGAGGGAGAGAGAAGGAGACAAAAATAATCTGATTTACTCCAAATGTTGTTCCACAACATGTTAAGTGTCCAAACTGGAGCTATGAAGCTAATAATTAGCATCAAACTGCATGCATAAATCATTACACACCTGAAACCAAGTCAAGCTGGTAAGTAATCTCAGGTACACTTTCTTATGAGGTTTCTGACATTCTGTGACATGCTGATATCTGTTAAAAAGGTCATTAGAGCTAAAACAGCAGTAGAAACCAACTTGAAGCCTGAATTTTGTCCATAACCCATTCATTTATTCAATCTCCAGTCAAAACAGCCATTTAGTATCAATTTTTAAGTTTCGGAAATAAACAGTACATAGGTTTTCAGAATATTACACAAAAGCCTCAGACACTAATCTTTGTCTGCTTTTTACTTTTGTGCACCTACTGCCACTTTAATGCTTTCATCCTTCCAATCCCAGAACCAACAAATGTTCTCCCAACATAAGTTGTTCCCAAAGGAATCACTGACATTACATTGCCCTTCAAAAAGACACTGTTAACACAAGCGACTACATAAACTCACCTGAGCTGCCTTGCAAAAACAGGAATTTGAACTGGAGTTTAAACAATTATTAAAAGATCCAGAGAAAATTACATAGAAACTTAGAAACTTAAAAATTAGAAACTTAAATGAGTTGCATAACTATATACAGTCATATGCAAAAGTCTGAACATTCAATGATGGCATTTCTGTGCAAATGTTATTATTATTTGTGTGTAGTTTTTGAGTTGAGTTTAATATATTGGAAAAAAACCAAAATATAAAATGTGTCATGGTATGCCAAGCAAATATAAAATGTGCAATATAAAATGTTGCAAACACCACACTTTCTCTTCAATGTCTTCAGCAATTATTCAGTAAGTGTGCATTAAAAATGTGTTGAAACTGTGTTACCATCGAAGATGATGTTAAGATGTGTTAACTTATTTTTGCTTAGAAAAACAACAGAACATCATTTAGCCAGGGGTGCCCAAGTGTTTGCACACAACTGTACATCAGTGAAATAATAACTCCAATAAAAATATGGGACTCGTATGGGACCATGTAAGACCTGATAGACCACCAATACTGTCACCATCAGATAAAGAGTGCTTAAAGTTTTCAGTCTTGATAGGAAAAAACATAATTCACAGGTGTTTCTGTCCATCCTTTTACTATGAGAAGAAAATGTTATGGAAGCCTTACTGAGTACAACAAACAGACAAAACAGAACTTTGCATTAGAACACTGAAATTGGACAGAGCTTAGAACTTATCAACACTGAATGTGATTGGGATTATCTGGATCTTGTCAAGGAGAAAGCGCAAGCAACTTCTGAGACTGAGCTTTGGAGGTGTGATAAAGCATCAGAGTGTGCAGATTTAAAAAAAAAATCTAAAAAGTCTCCTAAAAACAATGACAGCTAAAATGAAGGAAAAGGGTAGATACACTAACTACTGAAAAAAATAATATTATTTATTGTATTTATTTGTTGAGGCTTCTGTGTAATGTTCTGTTAAATATATGTTCTCTGCCCTTGTTTGTTTCAAGAGGAAAAAATGAATAGCTTGTACATAATGACTGCTCTGACTAGAAATTAAATAAATGAATGGATGGTCTCAGACTTTGCAGAGCCCCAGAGCTCCAGAGAAAACAAAAAAAAAACTTCAGACACCAACTACGTCTTGGCTGATTGACTACACTTGGGCTAAGGGGAATATTGTTTAAATTAGATTCTCGCCAAATTGTCACTTTAAGAAAAAGCTCCATTTACTGGAAACTTCTGGCAGGAGTCTTCCAGCAGCAAGGCCTCACAGGAGTGTCCTGAGGCTGCAATCACAAACCACCTCAGCGCAGCAGCTCCAATATCAGTGTTGTCTTATTAGTTTTTAGAACTGACCTGCGTAAAAAAGAACTCTGAACTTAGAACAGGACAAAACTTGAGAAATGTGAACCCCAAACCCAGTTCAGTGTGCCACCAAGTGTTTCTGGGCCTTTGATCCATGACCCTGTCCAGAGCAACCTTTGTGTCATGCTAATGACTTCCTAGTGCTTGTCACACACACCTTTTGGTGTGTTTCTACTTCTTGATGCTGAGGATCATGTGATATGATGAAGTTCCGAGGAAGTTGAGAAGTACAAGCAGCACAGCACAAAAATCTACTAAACTCATAAAACTTAACTGGAATTTCTTATTCTGGATATTATTCCACAGACCACAGACTGCATTACTCGTAATCCTGAAAGTTGAGCTCAACTATTAATGCAGCACCTGTATATTTAACAATAGCAAGAATTGAGAAACTATGCTAATTATACTAAAAGTGTGTTCTCCATTGAAGATGATGCTAACTTCTGTTCACTTACAAAATCAACATAGAATCTGACAAGGGGCGTCCAAACATTTGCAAACAACTGTATGTCAGCTAGCTATATGCCAGAGAAAGTTCATAAATGCTGCTTTATGATGTGTTTACATCTCAAATTTGAATTTGTCGTACACTATACTGCCAAAGTATTCACTCGTCTGCCTTCACACGCATATGAAATTGAGTGAGATCCCATTCTTAATCCATAGGGTTTAATATGATGTTGGCCCACCCTTTGCAGCTGTAACAGCTTCAACTCTTCTGGGAAGGCTTTCCACAAGGTTAGGAGTGTGTTTATGGGCATTTTTGACCAATCTTCCAAAAGCACATTTGTGAGGTCAGACACTGATGTTCGATGAGAAGGCCTGGCTCACAGTCTCTGGTCTAATTAATCCCAAAGGTCTTTTATCGGGTTGAGGTCAGGACTATATGCAACTCCTCCATGTCTTTATGGACCTTGCTTTGTACACTGGTGCGCAGTCATGTTGGGAGCATGAAATTGTCCAAAATCTCTTAGTCTGCTGAAGCATTAAGAGTTCCTATCACTGGAACTAAGGGGCCGAGTCCAACTTCTGAAAAACAACCCACACCATAATCCCAGCTCCACCAAACTTTACACTTGACACAATGACACAAAGACAAGTATCATTCTCCTGGCAACTGCCAAACCCAGACTCATCCATCAATATTGCCAGATGGAGAAGCGTGATTTGTCACTCCAGAGAACACAGCTCCACTCCTCTAGAGTCCAGTGGCAGCATGCTTTACAATACTGCATTGAACGCTTTGCATTGCCCTTGATGATGCAGCTGCTCGGCCATGGAAATCCATTCCATGAAGCTCTTTTCGCTGTTCTTGAGCTAATCTGAAGGTCACATGAAGTTTGGAGGTCTGTAGTGACTGACTCTGCAGAAAGTTGGTGACCTATGCACACTATGCGCCTCAGCATCTGCTGACCCTGCTCTGTCATTTTACATGGCCGACCACTTTGTGGCTGAGTTGGTGTTGTTCCCAATCGCTTCCACTTTGTTATAATACCACTGACAATTGACTGGGCTTGTTGCACACATGGAATCTTATTATGGTACCACACTGGAAATTGGATTTTATGGTACCACACTGAGCTTGTGAGAGTGATCCATTCTTTCACCAATGTTTGTAGAAGCAGTCTGCATGCCTAGGTGCTTGGTTTTATACATCTGTGAACATGAAAGTGATTGGAACACCTGAATTCAATGATTTGGATGGGTGAGTGAATACTTTTGGAAATGTAGTGTATGTAGAGTAATTGAAATAACAATAGTAATGGTTGGCTAATTTGAAACTGCAACTAAGCAACTAGTTAGATTAAAGATGCACAGATGGAATCAGCCAATATCAGAATTGGCAGAGTTTTGCTCCACATACATTCGGCAGACAGCCAACTCATTATGTTTATTTTGGCCGATCTTTGTTGCAATCATGTTATGTAAATAAAGTCAGTTGTGCTGCTGCCACACCTGCATTAAAATGTTGTAGCATCATTATGCATCGTGCTAAACTGCCAGCCGCCTTTTACTTTCAATATAGTGGTTTATTGGATTCATGTTATTTAAATAGGCAGCTAATTTTCTGTTCAAGATTTCTAAATGTTAGTTTGGATCGTTAAAGGGAACCAGTCTCTGGAGAGTAGTTTGATGTGAAATGTGCCATTCTAGAGAAACTTGTTTACAGTTGTGGTGATATGAACCACACATCTGAAGAGTTTAATGCCTCTAAAAGCTTCTTCACAGAAATCAGTTATACTAAATTGTTACAAATGCATTGTCTAATGTCTGATACACTGTTTAATGACAGGTTTATGATAAAGTTTTGGCCTAAAACACATTTTACTACAAACATGGCAGAGAGATTCATGTAGGTTGTTCTAAGGCAAAATAGGTCCCAAAGAAAACTTCTATTGTTTCTGTTGTTTGTTTAAATTTATCACTATTTCACCATTTAAATGACACATAAACACTTAGAAGTTCATTAGTCATTTCAGAGGGTAAATAAAATGGTTATATTTTTATGTTGATAGCGCATACCCAAGTTCCCAATCATCCCCACTGTTAAGAAAATCTAAGATGGTAAGTTTCTCTACAACTAACTATTTCATATCAAAACACTCTGAACTACTTTGTTTACATTTAAACAACTGATTTATGCAGATTTTTTTTTTAAATCACAAAATTCTACTTTAAAGAGCAAATGATATTATTATTTCATCTTTGGTTAATAGAAAGCAATAGAAACGTGCTATTGTTGTTCATGTGGGGGTTAAAAAAAAAGGCCAATAAAAATTAGTCATTGGCTACTTCCATCATAAATCAGTCAGAATCAGCCATAAACGTTAATGCTGGATTAATGAATTTTAAAAAGTGTTATGTTACAAGTAGTATATTCCACAAAAAGTAATCAGAGACAAAGGATGGATCTGAGGTCTGAAAATCAAGATCTACAGTCCACTCTTAGACAAATGCCTTAAGCGCAGTCTGATCCGAGACAGAAAAGCTAGATCTGTGGTCTGATCCGAGAGGAGAGATAGATCTGTGAACTAATCTTCACTGCTTTTCAATTTGTCTTATTACTTTATGTGCTTGAGCTGCATAAACAGGGGAGTAAATGTGATCCCAGAACAGCATAAAACTCTAAGAAACAGGCCTGAGCACTGATTCTTCACTGCTTTTAGCTTTCAGTGTCCTGTCGAGTGTTTCTGGGTGTTTGATTCCTGACCCTTTCTGGTGCAACATTTGTATCGTGCTAATGACTTCCTAGTCCTTGTCACACGCACCTTTTGGTGTGTATCTGCTTCCTGGTGCCGTGGCTTCCCCAGGCTGCAGCCCAGATGGCCTCCGAACGGCCTGAGTGAAGGAATCTGGCCTGATTCTGTCAGAACAGGCCGCCACGTTTTCACCCTCACTCTCCGCTGTGGAAACGGCTTTTTCGCTGGTAACTCCCAGGCACTTGAAGTCACCTCCCTTTGAAGGGCATGGAGAACAGTAGCAGGGCGTTCAGTGCTTCCGAGCAGTATCCTTCATTACCCTCACCCCCCACCACCACCTCCCACACCCCTCAGCTTAAGATTCAGGAAAAGCCCCCCCTCAACGCACTTTCTCTCATTTCTGCATGTTGCACTCCCACTTTCCTGATTAAAACAATGAAAACAGTTTGTTTAAGACCAACTGCCAAGGACAGGAGAAGCTTAATCAGAGACAATTATTAACAGAGCAGGAAACAACTGAGAGCCCAGGCACAGTAATATAGCAATGTACCAGTAAGTGTCATGACAGATGCAATAATGTGCGATGTCATGGCAGTTTATGTCACATATTGACTCATCGTGTCATCAAACATTATGGCATCTGTCAAGACAACCATGGGTAGCGGTAAAATGATAATGTTATACAGTCATATGAAAAAGTTTGGCTCATCACA
The DNA here is from genome assembly GCF_015220715.1 of Pygocentrus nattereri. NCBI lineage: Eukaryota > Metazoa > Chordata > Actinopteri > Characiformes > Serrasalmidae > Pygocentrus > Pygocentrus nattereri. The sequence continues at coordinate 14,823,543 of NC_051219.1, read as the reverse complement.
CTGGTTTATCCGTCCACTCAGTCTTTAGCAGGAACCTTGTTTGTAAAGAAAGTGAATTTGCTGAGTTCCTCTTTTGAGACAATATTTGTTTTATTTAGTGGATACATTAAAAGAAATCTAAAAATAGAAAAAGTAACTGTATTCTGAATTGAATTGTCACAGTATTGTTAGATTTGGTACACTTGTCTGCAGAGGTTTAAGCACCCCTATTGATTGTCTAACTGAAAACAAGTTATATAATAACTATAATGTATTCTCTGGAGAGGATGTGTTAACTTATTTTTTGCCCGAGCCTTTGCATACAACTGTACATCAGTGAAATAATAACTCATGTAAAAATATCTTTCCGAAGAAGTTGAGTAGAAGTACAAGCAGCACAGCACAAAAATCTACTAAAGTGCAGAGTAACCCATAAAACGTCATTGGAATCTCTTAGTACATCCAACATTTATTAGCAGAGGAAGTGAAGTTTGTTAGTCTAAAATAAAATGATAAACCTCATAATGGAGGGATGTGCCAAATCACGACCAATCACCAGCCAGTACAGATGCCAAAACCTAAGTAACATATTAGAATTAGGAATTAAAAAGGGCTTAAATGTTAATGATTTAACTATAACTGAGAAAAAGTGGACTACTTTCCTCATAAATATACTTGAATTGCACACCAAATATGAAACCCACAAGATGTTTCATTAAGGAACTCAAAGGAACTCAAGATATTTTAGGCCAGAATTAAGCATTTACTGAAAACTCTAGCAGGGAAATTATTCCACAGACCACAGACTGCATTACTTGCAATCCTGAAAGTTGAGCTCAGCCATTAATGCAGTACCTGTTTATTTATCAATAACAATAATTGAGAAACTATGCTAGGAATCATGCTACTTGGAACCAAAGTAGGCACAAAATAAGGATAAATACAGCAGAGTTTAAATTTTACCTTGGCCACTGATGTGATGAGTGGCAAGTCAGCCTTCCAGTCTCCTGTCATTTTGCCACCAGCTGTCTACATGTGCTTTGTGTACACAGCTCCACCTATTGGCACAGCAAGTGAAATTCATGTCATTCCTGATATGAAAGCAAAGAATCCCAATATTTCTACCTGGCTGATGTTCGTGCAGAGGCCAAAATGGCTGGCCATGTGTTGCAAAGCACTCCACATACAAAGATACAGTAGAAGAGAATTAGATAAAGATACTTTTAGTATAAGTAGCTGTGATCTGTGCTGCTGCCTCTGGGGGAAATGGCTCTATAAAAAATGAGCAAAGTGTAGCTAACTTCTTATCAAAGGAAGAGGCGGGGTATTTAATCTTAAGTGGAGTGTGTTTAATGGCCCCCTGTGTTGTATGGAGTGTGAACTATGCTATGTCAATTCATCTGGATTTAGAGTGGATCATCAAAGCACAACGCAAGGAGATTCAAGCTGTCGAACATCAAAGCACACCTGACAGGCGCTCATGCTTCTGTGAGACACTGATAACCCTATCCGTCATATCTGTTTGGCAAGGTACAGGGCTAGAGAGAGAGAGAGAGAGAGATCGGAAAGAGAGAGACCAGGAGAGCAGAATGGGCTCCATAAGTCATAATTAATAGCAAGTGACTGTTTCTTTTGTAGTAACTCCACCTGGTCTGAACCCAGTGGCCTGGGGCACTGAAAGCTTAGCATGCCTGTTCAGTACTGAAACACCTGGAGAAAACGGCAGAAGAGCTCACGGCTGTTTCACTTGCTCTCTTTCTCTCCGCCTTTCTTCCTCTCTTTCTCTCCCCTTCATTTGACCTCAGAGCTTTGCAGTGTCACTCCATCATTTGCACGGAGATGACAACTTCAAATCATTAATCAAGTTGTGATATATTAAAATGTTCTTTGTACGCGAACAATACAACATGAAGCCAAGCTAGCTACGGGCTTTGGCAAATTGCTGCTGGATTTCCCTTCAGTATTTCCCCGTGCATAATTACTACCACCCACAGCCAAAATTTGGGCTCCAATTCAATTGTGGAGATTCAATAGGTTACAGCCCAGCAGCTAATAATGGCCTAGATTTTCCTGCTTCATTTCAGCCCTCTGCTCTTTGACTCATAGCCGACAAGTGGTTCGAGGGGGCTTAAAGTAAAGAGCTGGGATTGCAGTGGATCACTGGTCTGATCGCTGAGGAAAGTAAGATATGTTGTCTGATTTAACAGAAAGCTAGGTGTGGGATGTTTTCTGAAATGAGATGAGATGAAGTCACAGACTGAAGACCAAGAAGAAATTGATCTGGGGTCTGACCTTAGAGCAATATTGTATGTGCAGTGTGATCCAAGTGAGAAAAGTTGGATGTGCAGTCTGATCTGAGCATGTGGCTTGATTTTTAAGAAAATGTGGATGTGTAAATTGATCTTCAATAAATGTTCAGTCTAGTCTTCAAGAAAATCTGGATCTGTGATCTGATCTTCAAGACAGGAATGAACTGGTGGTCTGATCATCAAGAAAAACTGGAACTATGGTCTGATCTTAGAGGAAACTTAATACACAAAAAGAAAAGCTGGATTGGAGATGTCTCCTTCAAGGGTCTATATTTGTGATCTGATCTAAGAGAAAATCTGGTTTTGCTCTCTAATGCGAAAGAACAATTGGATCCAAAATGTCTTCACAACTGGCACGCCAGTCGATAAAGGAGCACTCTATCTGCAGTCTCTCCTTCTGAGAAAAGCTAGATCTGCAGTCTGATCCTTAAGAATGAATCTGAGTTCTGATCAGAGCAAGTTTGATCAGTGAAGTCTCCTGAAAGAAGACAAAGGCTAAATCTGTGGTCTGATCTAAGAGGAAAGACGGATCTTCGGTCTGTGCTCACAAACATTTTACCTGCAGTCTGATCTGAGAGATAAAAGCTTAATCTGCAGTCTGATCTGAGAGAGGAAAACTGGATCTGTAGTCTAATCTAAAAAGAGATGGGTGATGTGTTCCGAGGATTCAACGCTCCACGCTCCCTGTGCAGCCTGCTCTGCATGGCAGAGTAGCGCAGTTGCCATGGCAGCAGCAGCTGTATCCACGGCGAGGGAAGGAAGCTGGCACCCCCCAATAACAAGCGCCCCCCTCCCTCGGGTGACCTGCCGCTGAACCGGGGCTCAGAGCAGAGGTCGATGGCTCGGAGCGGTGGACTGACAGTGAGGGATGACAGCGGCACGGAATGAGAAAGAGCCAGCCGCACCACACAGATGGGAAGAAGAGAGAGGAGAGAAAAAAAAGCAAGGGACAAGAGCAAATTTAATTACCATCAATGGAGGGATCTTCACCAAAAAAAGGGTGAGAAAAAAAGACAAAAAAATCGACTGCCTATTTTTCTGTGGGCTGTGTGGAATTAAAGCAAAACGAATATAACTCCTCAACTGGCTCTTATCCCACTGGCCAAATTAGAAATGTTGTCTTGCCTGGAGCTATGAAGAAAAGATTACTCCCATGTGTCATTTTATGTCTGTACTTGATATTGATCGTGTGGCACGAACACGCACACGCACAGATGAGTGCGAAAGTTCTTGTAGGACTTTGTCTGAATGTGTTCATCACGGAAGATATAGACACATGGGTCAAGTGGGTTGACCTCCGACCACCTCTTCCAAAGGTCAGAACAGTTCAGATCAGTGTTCTCATCTACTTACACTGGCTTCATCACCTGGTAAAAAATCAAGAGAATATAATATGATACATAGGCTTCAGGTAAAATAAGGACCTATGCATAAATAAGTTCTAGATAAGAACCAGAAGACGGAAATTCAAACATATCGGTCGGTCAGTGACTACCTAGCCATTTGCGTCTGTCAATTATCTCAAACATTTCTCACGCCTATTTCATAAGTAGTGCAAGACACATATCTTTAAAAAAAAGAAAAGGACCCAAAGATGAATCCACAAGAATCCTCATTCTTCTTCAGCTAGATATCCTGCTCTCCATTGATGGACGACAATGCACCTGTAAATCAGTCAGTTTAGACCTTGGTGGGCCTAATGGGCATCCACATGCAGAGGTCAAACTACAGACAGTGAAGCAAAGAGCTCCCTCTTCTGGAATTAGCGACGCACTTCACCCTCAAAACTAAAAACCCTCAGTTCTGCAGGCCTCCTCTGCACTGCCATTCATAGCATTCAGATGAAAAGCAGCTAGTAACTAGCAATGCTAGTTCGCTCTGTTTTCACTACATGTTCCAAAACAAAAATAAACAAAGCAACCAAAACTAATTTCATATTCAACTCAAATACGTATAGAAATAAATTATATATTTAATTAAAGGTGAATCCCATCATTTCTTGTCATTTCAAATTTCTGCTTGATTAAAATGATGTAAACAAAGTGATTCAGAGTGGTTTTGCAAGAAATGCACAAAACCTCATCTAAAAACTATGGCAAAACAATGTCTCAGACATCGTACAATATATTTATAACAATTCTGTGTAATATTTTCCTGTGAATGCCACCTTTAAAAGCACTAAACTCTTCAAGTGTCGGGTTCCTATCATCACCACTGTAGAGGAGTCTAATGTACTTTCTCTAGAACAGAGGTTTCACATCACACCACTCTGAAATATAAGAATTGCAGGAAAAACACTAGAAGATCATAACAGCCACTCACATATTTTCCCCTGCTTATAATCACTGTGCTCTACACATTGTAACAATAATTATCCTTCTCAACTTCTAACAACACCTAATACTGTCAAACTAGTTCAGTCAGTATAATGAAATGCTGTTGTGACCCAGTGTTCTTCAAAGCTCAATATAAAAAGATAAAGATTTCCAAATTGGCAACAATATGAATTTAGCATTGCAGTATTATTATTATTATTATTATTATTATTATTATTATATTTCCTTTAATTATCATGTTTCTAATACCTAATTTCACTTAAGGAATTTACATGACAACAACTACATAATCACCTAAAAACCAAACACTTTAAGCAAAAATAAACATGCACTGTATTAGGAACAGTGATAGTTTTAATACTGAAATAAAGGAAGGAGTGTAGGCTGGGCTTTGAAGGAAGAACGTGAAGAGCAGACTCGAAGGGACTACACAGTTCCATAAATTAGAGGCCATTATGCTAAAATCAGCCCCCTGTAATGACCAATTTGAAGTTAGGGCCTGCTAGTCCAGTGCCAGAAGGGGAGAAGGGGTGGAGGGGTGGGGGGTGGCGGAGGTGTTTAAACTTTTGCATACAGATGTATACTACACGTTTTCCTCCATAAAGATGAACTGATTTAAACTGTGTAAAAATTGGTTTCCAATGATTTTTGAGACATACACACACAGACACACACTTCATTTTTTTTAAATAATCTAATTTTCTGTTTTGTTTTTTTTTTTATCATTGTTTATAAAAGAATAATAGCATCAGCCAATATCATTGGAATGTGTTGTCTGGAGTAATGAATTACATTTCACTATCTAGCAGTCCCATGGGATCTGGGTTTATCAGATACCAGGAGAACACTGCCTACCAGAATACACAGTGCCAACAGTAAACTAACAAGTTTGGTGGAGGAGGGATAATGGTCTGGGGCTGTTTTTCAGGTTTGGGGTTCAGCCCCTTAGTTCTAGGGAAGGATAATGTTAATGCAACAGCTTACAAATACATTGTACAAATACACTGTAGACAACTATATGCTTCCAACAGGCTGTCATAGCCACAATAGGGGGGTCCAACAGCATACTAATACTCCTGGCTTTGAAATGGGATACCCAAGAAACCCAGTCAGGTGTCCATATACTTTTGGCCATATATAGAGAGTATATATTCAGACAAAGTTGTATTGTACCATCTCTGTTAGATGCACAAAGAAATAAATACAGCCAGTACCAGCTGTACAGTTTGCCGGAAGCTGCGGATGGCTGCCTGACACAGGCCGTGTTTGTTTTTAGCATGTGCTGCTCACTCCTATGCAGCAGCGCCGCCGCCATCAACGCCACCGTCGCATTCTTTTTCATTTGCTTGTTTTCCAGATGTCGTGTCCTCTGCATCACCCCGTCCTCGCCCCCCCCAACCCTCTCTCCCTCTCCTTCTGTCTCCCTCTCCTGCCTGCAGCAGCATCCCAGCCCCTAACCGCATCAGGAGAGATGGGCAGATTGGAAATACACAAGCTGTCCATCCATCATCAGAGAGGTGGTGAGGTGGGGTTGGGGGGGTTTGTGGGGAGGGGGTTGTGGCATGAAGTGGGGCAAGGAAAGGAAAAAGAGAGAGAACTGGCATAAAGAAAGGTGAAGGCAAAGGCAATCTCAGGGACAGACGTAGGCGCAGGTCTCCAGAGAGTGGCGCGAAAGATTACAGCGGATATGAAGACAAAGTAACGGAGGAAGCAAGGAAAGTAAACGGATGTGCAAGGTGTTTAAGCAGCCAGAGGAGTGTGTAGGGGTAGTTTCAGCAGTCATACATGTGAGGAGTTTGAGCGGTGCTCCAGGAACATCTGGCTGGAGGAGGCTCAGGCTGCAGGCCTCACTGCCTTAAAGGGATAGTCAAGCTGATTCTGCTTACAATAACTGAAAATGAATTCATGTGAATTAGCACTGTGCAACTGACAGCATTCTAACTGATGCCTACTACCTTCTATCCTACCTTCTACCCATCTCGGTATTCTTTTTCCAGATCAATAACTTGTTGTGCAAAAGCCAAAACGACCAGCGTAACATTAACACTGCAATAAAAAAAAAAAACAAACAACCCTATAACTTTGAGCTTTTTCTCCTTATTATTTGCCCTGCAATGGACTGGCAACCCGTCCAGGGTGTATCCTGCCTTCCGCCCGATGACCACTGGGATAGGCTTCAGCAAATCCCCCCCCCCCCCCCCCACACCCCCCCACCACCCCCGTGAACCTGAGGGAGAAGCGGCCTAGAAAATGGATGGATGGATGGATATTTTTCCTCGCCAACACAACACAATGGTAAAGTAATAACCCTGCTAAAGTTGTAACCCTGGTAAACCATATACAATGGTAAAGTTGTTTAGGGCCCCCCTGGCAGCCCCAGGGCCCTAAGAATGCCGTAAGCATATTAGTGGTATGCTTTGGCTACCTTATTGTAGCTGCCACAACCAGAGAGAAAAAAAATAACTTTTAAACAAAACCCAATTTCATATTTAACTTCCTAGTCACTATAACAGCTGTCAGCATACCACGGCAGGTAAAGACCAATTAACCAGTCCTAGCTCTTACAACATGAAGACAAAATATCTTGTTTGAATGGTTGAGACTGTGATCTTCTCATCTTAGATTCTCAACTTAGATTTCTTTACTGTGGTCAACAATGGTGACAAGGGTCCTTTGAAAATATAAATTAGATATACTGTATACTGTAAGTGGTGTTTTCCAAAAAACTATATATATATATATATATATATATATATATATATATATATATATATATATATATATATCAACCTTTATTTTGACTCATTTTCAATGTAGCCGAGCATTTACAAAAACAGGGACTGACATGACAAAGAAAATAATAACTACATTTAGTCATTTTAAATTAAAAGAAAATTTTATATAACAGTGAATAAAAGATAAAAATAGATAAAAATAAAACTTGAGGTTTAAATGATAAGAGATTAAGATCAAAAGAAGATAAGCGATTAATAAAGTAATAATACAATAATAAAAAAAATAAAAGAATGAGAATAAATAAAAATAATTAAAAAAAGAAATAAAGAACTAAGAGAAGAACTAAAACAAAAAATAAAAGTTAAGAATAAATAAGATTAACTAAAACAGGTACAGGCTGTCTGAAGGTGGTTAGATATTAAAAGTTTAAAATGACTGAATGACACCGGTGAGCTGAGTTTCAGTGTTTCCTGTAGTGAATTCCAGCTCACTGGTGCACTATGACTAAAAGCAGATTTTCCCAGTTCAGTAAAAACTCTTGGTACCTGGCAGCTGATCCAATTACTAGAGCAAGTCTGATAATTACTGTTATTTGTATTCATCAATGAAGTGATGTATTCTGGCGAATGACCGGAGAGTGTCGATTCGCTCATACTGGCCACTGGATATTCAACATGGCACCTCATGGCAAAAAACTCTCTGAGGATGTGAGAAATAGAATTGTTGATCTCCACAAAGATGGCCTAGGGGCTGTATTAGAAGATTGCTAATACCCTGAAACTGAGCTATAGCACGGTGGCCAAGGTCATACAGCGGTTTTCGAGGACAGGTTCCACTCTGAACAGGCCTCACCAGGGTTGGCTTCAAAAAATAGACACATGAGTGCTGCCAGCATTGCTGCAGAGGTTGAAGAAGAGGGAGGCCAGCCTGTCAGTGCTCAGACCATACGGCGCACAATCAATCTAATCTGCATGGCCGTCATCCCAGAAGGAAGCCTCTTCTGAAGCTGAGGCACAAGAAAGCCCACAAACAGTTTGCTGAAGACAAGCAGTCCAAGAACATGGATTACTGGAACCATGTCCTGTGGTCTCACAAAACCAAGATAAACTTGTTTGGCTCAGATGGTGTCCAGCATGTGTAGCGGTGCCCTGGTGAAGAGTACCAAGACAACTGTCTCTTGCCTACAGTCAAGCATGGTGGTGGCAGCATCATGGTCTTGGGCTGCATGAGTGCTGCCGGCACTGGGGAGCAGCAGTTCATTGAGGGAAACATGAATTCCAACATGTATTGTGACGTTCTGAAGCAGAGCATGATCCCTTCCCCTAAGAAACTGCGCCGCATGGCAGCTTTCCAACACACCTCCTAGATGACAACTGCCTTGCTGAAGGTAAATGTATGAAGGTAGATGATGGACTGGACAAGTATGTCTCCAGACCTAAACCCAATTGAGCACCAGTGGGGCATCCTCAAGCGAAAGAAGGAGGAGCACAAGGTGTCTAACATCCACCAGCTCAGTGATGATCACAGAGGAGTGGAAGAGGATTCCAGTAGCAACCTGTGCAGCTCTGGTGAATTCCATGCCCAAGAGGTTTAAAGCAGTGCTAGATAATAATGGTGGTCACATAAAATATTGACACAATTTGGACATGTTCACTGTGAGGTGGACTCACTTGTGGTGCCAGCTTTAGACATTAATGGCTGTGTGTTGAGTTATTTTCACAGGCCAGTAAATCTATATTGCTATACAAGCTGTACACAGACTACTTTAAGTTATATCCAAGTTTCATTTCAGTAGTTTTGTCCCATGAAAAGATATAATATTTGCAGAAATGTGAGGGGTGTACTCAATTTTTCATATACTATGTGTATATATACATATACTATATATATGTATATATAGATATATATATACATACACACACACACACATATATATATATATATATATATATATATATATGTATATGTATGTGTGTGTGTTTGTGTGTGTGTGTGTGTGTGTGTGTGTTTAGGTGTGTGTGTGTGTGTTTGTGTGTGTGTGTGTGTGTGTGTGTGTGTGGACTTGTTTTCCTATTTTCATGGGGACACAACCCTGTTTACACACCAACCAAATGGGGACGCAAAACGTTATGGGGACAAAAACCATGGTCCCCATGAGGGAGACCCCTTAAAACGTGTAGCAGAGGGTATGACTAGGTGCCTCGCGCTTGATTTAGCTAAAGCCCAGGAGGAAGGTTTGGAACCGAAGTGTGTGTGTGAAGCTGTGCTCCACAGCGGCCTCTGTAGTCTGGAGCTGGTTTTGCAAGGGATGGGGCCACGCCCGCTCGCTTAACACACTATGCAAGTCTAATTTATGCAAATCCGCCCTGAGGGGAACACTGCGCATGCGCACTAGTAGGTAAACAGACCTAGCGCTTAAATCGAACATGTTCAGCTGTGAAGGTAATATGAATTCCCACAAAATGTCCAGTTTTTTGGTCTGATAAACATGTATAGTACATTCCTAATGTATATTACACCATAAAATCTATATAGAGTAATTATTAAGTCTAACAGAATTGTTAACTTAATCGTGTTTTATGTGTAATAGTGTTAACATGCTGAGCATTCAGTAAGTCAGTACAGCTACTTATTTTTGTGCAGCAGTAAAGCTAATAATTCGTAAAATGTGAGTTACAGTCATAGTTCTACAGTTTTTCAGAGTATATCCATGCATTTTTGCATTTTTATAACGTGTTTGTAAAGAGTGAAATCAGCTAACGCAGCTGCGCGAGAAAGCCACATTCTGAAGTTTTAAAATGGCGTTGTAGTTTTTTGAAGCTGCTCTCTTGGTCCGTGAACACTACGACAGGAATTCGCCGAAAACTACATTTCCCATCCTGCCTCGCTTCCTCCTGCACGGCTGTGTGGCTAATTGGTGATTTTCTCTGCTTCGTCCAAACGGACAGAAAGGTAAGGAATTCGCTATTTATGCTGGTTTGTGTTTTTTTGTGTGTTTGAAGACGTTTGTTTATCCTTAAGACTCGGGAAAGGACATGGAATTCGGTTCTTAGGCGTTAGTTTCCCGAATGAACGCTGCTAATTAGGCTAGGCTAGGCTAGGCTAGCGGAGCGAGCCGGGCAGGGAGGGGCGGAGGAGCAGCGCTGACAGCTCAGCCTCGGAGCCTCGGAGCGTTCGCTGACAGCTCAGTTACACCGGCGAGTTTGGCGACTATTAAACAGCGTTTTAGACGCTAAACATATTTTTAGACGCACTGCTGTAAGGTAACATCACGTATTCCCTACGCTTCTGTTTCCCCTACACGGGCAAATTTTCCTGTCTGTGTAATAAAAACACTTTGTTGGCATTTGTCACCAATTCATATGAGGCATTATCATATGTCCTTTTCCCCATTAAATCGGTTGGCAAGACCATCTAAGCTGGGTTTGGACTTAAAATCTGTGTGATTAGTGGGCTTTTCCCCGCGGAAATTCATATAATCAGTTCATGTCTGTTTTCATGTAATTACATTTCATAAAACTTCACAGATGAAGTTTCTGTCTTATTTCTTTAAAAGTTGTGGCCCGAATGCGACCAAAGTCAAAGTGCGTATTGGTTGCTAGGCAGATTCTGCAGAGTCCAACCAATCATTAAATCGTGTATGACTTCGGGTATTTCCGCCGTAAGTACTGACAGGCGGAAAGAGCCGAACTCTGTTCGGAGCGCAGCGCTGTTACAGCCTCGCTGCCCGGGTTTCGCCCAGAGTGGGGAGGAGGGGGGAGGGGCAGAGCGCGAGAGAGCGAGCAGAGCAGCGGTGGGGGGAGGGGAGAGAGCGCAGGGAGAGCAGAGCAGGTCAGCAGTGGGGGGAGGGGAGGGCATGGTGCTGGTGTTGGTTGAGAGGTGGTCCTGCAGTCCTGTAGTTCTGAGCACTTTCTGCAGCAGATCAGACAAACAGAACAACATGCTGAGATGTTTTACTGGGGAGCCCTTACATGTTTTAATCAGCTAGTAATTGTGTGAATCTAGTGCCTTTCCTGCACTGCAGGGCTGAAATCAGCTGTTTTTCTTAAAAACGTAGTTTCTGTACATCAGAGTCTCCAGTTTTCTAGAGCTGAAAGAACAAGAGCAGTTAAATTCTGCATGTTGCAGTACTTTTGATTGGCTGTAATAAAACTTAAATCTCAATCTTTAAACCTACTGTTTGCTTTCTCACAGAGAAGTAACGAGTAGGAAAATTTAAGGGAACCCAGGCTGTTAATACTTGCAACAGTGTACATATCCAATACTATTAAAATACTATTATGCATATTACAGTGCTATTAAATTATTATATATAAACAAGAAAGAAATGTTTATTATAAAAGAATATGGCAAATAGGCAAAGTTCCTGTATGACTAGGCCCTCATTGTCACACTGTGATGTCATGTGGTTGCATTGAGATCAGTCCTGTGGTAAATAAGACAATCAACAAGTTTGTCTCCTGAGTAATATCACGTTCTAGCTAAAGTGGGAAAGATATGATATATTGGAGGTAAATGAGAATATTAGCTTCCTGTTCCTCGCTTAGTGGACGAGAGAGAGCATCCATTTGATGTGGAAAACAATAATGGCACACAGTTTCCAAGAGTAACACCAAAGAGAGTCAGCCACCATCCCCGTTAGAACCTGTTCTATCTACTTGTTCCTCAGCAAGTGATCAGGTGACTTTTGGTCATTGACAGGTGTTCCTTAGATATGAAAACAGCCAACTTTGATACGTGTAGCTTTACGATATATAGAATTAGAAAATGAAAGGGCAAAAGTATATCGTGAGCAAGTTTGGAAGTTCCAGAACGTCATATTTTGTCAGTTATGTTTAATGTATGTGATGACTTCACGGAGTCCCCACAATGCAGGCTTTGGTTAAATATGTGTAAATGAGAGAGATGTTGGGAAAATACTGTTAGCTAGCCTAGTGTCCCCACAAGTCACATGGTCACAAAATGTGTTAAGCGTCCTCACAAAGAATGTTTAGGCCTTAATGTGTGTAAGCAGTGAGGAAACACTACATTTGCATATCTCAGTGCATGTTTGAGTTTTGCAAAGTTGTAACATGTCTTCTGCTTTATGTTTGGTCCAATGTAATAGAAGTGTTATGTGTATATGAAGTCTGTCTTTGAATTTCTTGGTTAATTTCTCAATGTACCATATTTGAACAAATCAGGGAGGACACAGTTTCCAAGAGTAACATCAAAGAGAGTCAGCCACCATCCCCGTCAGAACCTGTTCTATCTACTTGTTCCTCAGCAAGTGATCAGGTAAGCCTCTTTTGGTCATTGACAAGTGTTCCTTAGATGTGAAAACAGCCAACTTTGATACGTGTAGCTTTACGATATATAGAATTAGAAAATGAAAGGGCAAAAGTATATCGTGAGCAAGTTTGGAAGTTCTAGAACGGCATATTTTGTCAGTTATGATTGTTGTATGTGATGACTTCACAGAGTCCCCACGATGCAGGCTTTGGTTAAATATGTGTAAATGAGAGAGATGTTGGGAAAATACTCTCAGCTAGGATAGTGTCCCCACAAGTCACATGGTCACAAAATGTGTTAAGCGTCCTCACAAAGAATGTTTAGGCCTTAATGTGTGTAAGCAGTGAGGAAACATTACATTTGCATATCTCAGTGCATGTTTTGAGTTTTACAAAGTTGTAACATGTCTTCTGCTTTATGTTTGGTCCAATGTAATAGAAGTGTTATGTATATAGGAAGTCTGTCTTTGAATTTCTTGGTTAATTTCTCAATGTACCATATTTGAACAGGTCAGGGAGGACACAGTTTCCAAGAGTAACATCAAAGAGAGTCAGCCACCATCCCCGTCAGAACCTGTTCTATCTACTTGTTCCTCAGCAAGTGATCAGGTAAGCCTCTTTTGGTCATTGACAGGTGTTCCTTAGATGTGAAAACAGCCAACTTTGATACATGTTGCTTTACGATATATAGAATTAGAAAATGAAAGGGCAAAAGTATGTCGTGAGCAAGTTTGGAAGTTCCAGAACGTCATATTTTGTCAGTTATGTTTAAAGTATGTGATGACTTCACGGAGTCCCCACAATGCAGGCTTTGGTTAAATATGTGTACATGAGAGAGATGTTGGGAAAATACTGTTAGCTAGCCTAGTGTCCCCACAAGTCACATGGTCACAAAATGTGTTAAGCGTCCTCACAAAGAATGTTTAGGCCTTAATGTGTGTAAGCAGTGAGGAAACATTACATTTGCATATCTCAGTGCATGTTTGAGTTTTGCAAAGTTGTAACATGTCTTCTGCTTTATGTTTGGTCCAATGTAATAGAAGTGTTATGTGTATATGAAGTCTGTCTTTGAATTTCTTGGTTAATTTCTCAATGTACCATATTTGAACAAATCAGGGAGGACACAGTTTCCAAGAGTAACATCAAAGAGAATCAGCCACCATCCCCGTCAGAACCTGTTCTATCTACTTGTTCCTCAGCAAGTGATCAGGTAAGCCTCTTTTGGTCATTGACAGGTATTCCTTAGATATGAAAATAGCCAACTTTGATACGTGTAGCTTTATGATATATAGAATTAGAAAATGAAAGGGCAAAAGTATATCGTGAGCAAGTTTGGAAGTTCCAGAACATCATATTTTGTCAGTTATGTTTGTTGTATGTGCTGACTTCACGGAGTCCCCACGATGCAGGCTTTGGTTAAATATGTGTAAATGAGAGAGATGTTGGGAAAATACTCTCAGCCAGGATAGTGTCCCCACAAGTCACATGGTCACAAAATGTGTTAAGCGTCCTCACAAAGAATGTTTAGGCCTTAATGTGTGTAAGCAGTGAGGAAACACTACATTTGCATATCTCAGTGCATGTTTGAGTTTTGCAAAGTTGTAACATGTCTTCTGCTTTATGTTTGGTCCAATGTAATAGAAGTGTTATGTATATAGGAAGTCTGTCTTTGAATTGTGTCCTGGTCACAAAATGTGTTAAGCGTCCTCACAAAGAATGTTTAGGCCTTAATGTGCATAAGCACTTTGAGTGACAGATGTAAGCATTATAAAGCCTGTCTAAATGTCTGATTTTAATGTTGAAATCTTTTACCTCAGTCTGTAAGTTTTAGAATTCAGTTTCTTAATCTTGTTTACTGTTTGTAAATACATTTTTTATGTAATTAAGGACCAATTTTATTCCAACCAAAGATGAAAATCCAGCAGATAATCCAGGTCAATGTCTGGAGCTGAAGATTTCTGATTTGTCTCATTGTGATTCTAAAGTGTCAATATTTTTATACATAAACAGAGAACTTATCTTTAAATTACGTAGCATTTCTTGTACTTTGGTCACACTTGCTGTCTATTTGTACCATATATTTACAGAGGACTGGAAAGAACACAATATCAGAAAACAGTGCTCAAGAGAACTATCAGCTGTTGCAATCAGGACCTGTTCTGTTTGCTTGTTCCTTAGCAAGTGATCAAGTAAGTCTCTTGTGGTCATTCCCAAGTGTTTCTTAGATCTGAAAATTGCCAACAAGGTTGAAATTGAATTTAGCATCTTTACAGTATATGTAGAATTAGAAAATCAAAGGGGAAAAGTATATCTTGAGCTGTGATAATTAGACGGTCATAAAGTGTGTTAGGCGTCCTCAAAGTATTTTTGACCTTGAATTCATTTTTTTTTTAAATTTTTGTATTCACTGTTGTTGAATGGAACTATTGATGTACCTCATTAATGTAAGCTTGTCACAGTTATTACATAAACGCTAAATTTATTTGACATGATCACAATTATGTAAGTCATTAGATTTCACAGTCATTGTTACAAAAAGCAGAATTTGAACTGGGTGCATTGTGGTGAGGAAATAAAAATACTTGATGACATTATGAGGCTTATGAAAACAGTTATGACTTAGAGTGAGTAATGTTTGTTTTGGTTAACAGTGCAGCTAGTTCTAAAGTTTTTAGCATGTATGATGGCAAAATTCGTTTTGATGATTTAGTTCTTTGTGGGAAAAACTCTACTCATAATTCTTTTCATAACTTATTAATCTGTAGACACTTGTGAGTATGTATATGCACACAACAGTGTAGTTTATTATTTAGCTACTAAGCAAACACAGGTTAATCAGCTAATTCAGCTACTTTTGGCTTGCATACAGTGAACAATTAAATCATTAATCACTATTATTTGTATGACAAAAGTGATCATGACGGGCCAAGATTTAACCACCTACTTTCTGAAAATCTGTTTAAAGTATGGAGTTGAAGCCTTTTGATTGTTCTCATTCTTGTCTAAAGGATAATATTCTTAAAGGGGTTTTTGTTCAATTGCATAGCATCTCTTCAGTTGTGTACTAATTCATGATTTTGTAAAATTGTACCATATATTTGCAGAGGTCTAAGAAGGACACAATTTCAGAGAGCAGTGCTCAAGAGGACTGTCTGCCATTGCAGTCCAGACCTGCTCTGTCTGCATGTTCCTCAGCAAGTGATAAGGTAAGTCTCTTGTGGTTATTCACAAGTGTTTGTTAGGCATGAAAATCACCAACTCTGAATTTTCTACAAGTGCTTCTTAGGGCACAGTACAGATTTTGCTTACTTTAAGGTCATTTTCATACTTGACTAACTTGTGTGTGTATACTTGTCAGCCTAAGTTATATACTCAATACTGAAATTGTGTAGGATTTTAAGCATACCTTGGGCTTTGCAAAGTATGTTTTATCATTATCTCACATTTTAATTCTAAAATATATAATATTACAGATGACAGAGTAGGACACAGTTTTGCTGTTTTGTCAAAGAGAATCATTAGCCACTGTCATAGTCAAGACTCCTTCTTGCTACCTGTTCTACCTATTCATGTTCAAGTCTCTTGTAGTCATGTACATTTGAACTTTACAGATGAGAAATTCCAATCCTGAGAAGATTGCATGGGTCACCCCTATGTCTCATCAGTCAGAGCCTCTGAAGGATCACAGCAACAACAGCAGTTCTGGGCAGGTACATTTCTTTAAAAGTCATTAGTTTTTAAAAGCTTTCTGAAGTTGTAATCAGGACATGGGCTCAGCTGAACTTTTGAATGACAAGAAGTTTCTAATTACAGTATAGCACACTAACAATTCAGAATGAATGAACTTTCATACAATTCTGAGAAGAAATGTTAGAACGTAATATAGGCTCTCATATCAATGCACCTTCCCAGTCTTAGTTGCACAAATGTAACAGGCTGAAGTTAAATCATTCCATACAGTATTAAATCTACCGACAATTTAACTATGTTATGAGCATGCTTCTTTTTTACATTGATTTAACTCTGCAACTCCCTCAACAATGTTGTATGTTTTTCTTCTTTTATTGAAGAGTTCTTCGTCTGGAAATACTGATGACGAGCATGCGCATGTACCTAAATTAAGAAGGACTAGAAGTATTCTAGTAAGTATTTCATATTCATTCCAATGCAGATAAGTTTCATTAGAATATTAATTCATAGCTTAAAATTTCAATTAATTTATGGGCATGTGCCAGTATAATGTATATGCAGTATATTGCAATGTTAAAGACACACAGTAACGCTATTGTGAACTTCAAAACATTAAAAAAGCTGCAGGCCATAGACACACAACAGCCATTATTTAACAAACTCTCACTGCCACTGCAATGTCGTGCTATGAGCACATGTTAAGGTTATTACACACCAAGCAAGATGAGGGAAAAAATTCACAATATTCAGATGTAGTCAGCAATTTATTATTATTATTAAAAATTTATTTTTGTTATATCTTCTAATTTCTATGGCAAACTGTGACATAATATAGGATGTTTATCACAATCTGGAATCGTGAAAGGAGAAGTTTTTAACATTTCAGCAGTTAAAATAGAGCTTCATGAAATATTTCGCACACCTCATATCTCCATCAATCTGTGCAAATAAGGTAAAGTAAATGCTCTTTACAGAAAGGGGTAAAAGTTTTGATCTTTAGTTGACTTAATATGATATCTCAGTGGAATTTATGTCTGGGTATTGACTAAGGGGCATTCCATATCTAATTTTCATTTTCTTTAGACGTAAGTATGCTTGATTTTGTATTTTCACCTGTTCTGTTGCTCTTTGATCAAATTGAACACCAGGTTTACTTCTAAACTGATTGGGCTGATATCCTCCTGTGAAATTCTCAAATACACCACTGAATTCCTTTTTGCCAATGCCTCTTGCAGTGAGCCAAGTCATGCCCATACTTTGACACTAGAATCACTGAGACTGAACATGGGTATGATGTTCATTCTGCAGAATGTAGTGTCTGTTTTACTAGACATCCTAGATCTTCCATAATTTGTACGTCAGGTAGTATGGCACAAAACTAGAAACAAATTCACAGCTCTTTTCAGAATTGTGTAATTTTATTCTTGTAAAATATTTCTTTGTATATGCATAATAGTTTGGGGCCATCTCCAAACTATTCCCACGAGGTTGGGAGCATGAAACTGTCCAAAATCTTTTGGTCTGCTAAAAGCATTAAGAGTTCCTTTCACTGGAACTAAGGGGCTGAGCCCAACTCCTGAAAACAACCCCACACCACCACTGCCTTTGACGCTTTGCACCACTGCCTTTGACGCTTTGCATTGCACTTGGTGATGTAAGGCTTGGATGCAGCTGCTCGGCCATGGAAACCCATTCCATGAAGCTCTCTACGCTGTTCTTGAGCTGATCTGAAGGCCACATGAAGTTTGGAGGTCTGTAGTGATTGACTCTGCAGAAAGTCGGTGACCTCTGCGCACTACGCCCCTCAGCATCCGCTGACCGCTCTGTCGTTTTACGTGGCTGACCACTTTGTAGCTGAGTTACTGTCGTTCCCAGTCGCTTCCACTTTGTTATAATCCCACTGACAGTTGACTGTGGAATATTTAGTAGTGAGGAAATTTCATGACTGGACTTGCTGCACAGGTGGCGTCCGATCACGGTACCACGCTGGAATTCACTGAGCTCCTGAGAGCGACCCATTCTTTCACTAATGTCTGTAGAAGCAGTCTGCAGGCCTAGGGGCTCGGCTTTATACACCTGTGGCCATGGAAGTGATTGGAATACCTGAATTCAATGATTTGGATGGGTGACTGAATACTTTTGGCAATATGGTGTATATTATATTGGAATCCCAATTCAGTAGTCATGTGTCTTTCAGCAATCCATGAAAAAAGTAAATATTCAGAAAATCATGCAGGAGACAAATACTTGTCATATAGGCTTGGTTTATGAATTTGCCTTTTAATTTCTGATGTTCTGATGCATTTCAAAAATTACCCTTGTAATATTGATTTTTAGATGAGAGGGTTTGTTCCTGAAGATTCAGATGAGCTATTTGATTCTACTTTAGACAGTGGAGAGGAGTACGTCCTTGACTCTAGAGATGAAGGGAACAAAAGTAGTTCAGAGAGTAGTACCTCCCGTAAACCAGTGAAATGGAGGTGTCTGTCTTCTGTGGATGAAGCTACCCCCTCTAATCTTGTCCCTCATAGCACATCTTCAGGTGTCATGGGTGTTACAGAGAGAAGCAACCTTGAAGTTATGGATCTAAATAAAAGTCCTGAAGTGATAGAGAATGATGGAGTCTGCAGCAGTTCTGAGCCTGTTAGGACCACATACCTTATCATTATCAAGTACAGATATCTGATAAAGTGGCCGATAGGTGTACACAGCAACACTGCTGTGCCTGTTGCATTGGCATAGGTCAGGGTCACTGGTATGACAAGTAAAATGAAACAGTTGGTATGAAAGCTATGCTGAAAAAAATTCTCTCTTAAAACTGTAGCTGTGGAAACAAAACTCACTAAGCAGCAACAATGGCAGAGCCAGGCAGAACACTATTTCACTGTATTTCCTACCTGATTACATGTCATCAGAAAAACAGGAACATCTTCTAAATTATCTGTCTTTTACATTTTTGCACTGAATTAATTAAAGGAATAGTGTAATCTAGTGTAAATAAAATTGTCATTCAACACAAAATAAAGATATGAAGTTAAATCGCCTAAACCTCATGTTTTAGTGACCACAGTAAACAGATTTTATATAATTTTTTGCCACTGTTCATTGCTTAAACGGACTATATGACACATTTAATTGTTTTTTTTTTTTTTCTTGAGGTCTACTTATTACTTGAGTGGTCAAAATCATTTCTACATGACCATTTCCCAACCCAGCCTCTTTCTTTTAAACAAAATTAAACAGGTTTTTGTTTCTATGCCTCTAAGATTGAAATATGATCAGTTATCTCTGTTCAGATTAGATTGTGCTTTGCACCTCATTCAGAAGTGAAAGACTTTTTAGAACCTCAGTGTAAATAGGCAGTAAGCTGAATAGGTTGGTTCCTGTGATGCAGAACCTGAATTCAAAACTGGCTGTTCTTGCAGCATAGTTTCCATATATTATGGAGCCCTGGAGGGGACGGAGGAAAAAAAATAAACTTGAGAGAACATTTTGCAGTTCGTACACACGTTTTTCTTTTATTTGTGGTTACGATTTCTTAAATCGTTCCCTCATTTCTTTTAATCGTGGTCATGTTTTCTTTTTAACTCAACATGCGTTATTTGGTTTTTTGATTTGTGCACAAAGTAATGTAATAGACACAAGCTGCTAATATGTCCCTGAGACTGTCTGACTGGTTTTTATATGTTAGAGTGATGAGATAATGAACAGAAATGCTCATTAGGTCTGATTGTGATTTGGGTAGTTAAGGAAAAGTGTAAGTGTTGAGGAAAGTGTAGTTCTCCTTCACAGCAAATGGCCCACGGTGTTTCTGCTCCTGCATCAAGCTGCAGTGTTAGAGACCATCACACAATTACAGGACAAAATAATCAGCATTTCATTTCATTTACATCTAATCCATAGATCTATTAATCTCTCTCACCATTTGACCTCATCCCACATGAACGTTTCTGTGTGTGTTTGAGTTTGTTGAAATGACTCTGATCGTTTCTTCCTGTAATTGTGTGATGATCTCTAACACCACAGCTTGACTTTTCAAGCAACGTGTGAGCTACAGTTAGTAATGGTACACATATGTAATGCATCTGTATAGTATGATTACTGATAAAATGGCCAGACAGTGTTAATACGGGGTACTAAACTGGCAGATCATTTTAAAGCCACAAATTGTCAGAAAATTGATTTTTAACACTCCTAGTATACTTTGTTCTTTTGCTGTTGTTTGTCTTATTAACATTTGTGAGTGATGATTATCAGCGGTTCTTATGCTTGCATCTGAAGTTTTAAATACCAATGTAATGTCCACACAAAATAATTTTAATAATTTCTTGTGAGAGTTCAACAACATGATTGAAACAGTTCAACAAATTCACTATTTACTTAATCACTGTTCTGTGTTTTCCTTTATAATAATATTTATTTCTCATACTTAGGTAAAACACATGCACAGAAAAGAAGAAAAGCTTGGGAAGTGATTGAGATCCAGGCCGTGGAAACACACCTGAAAAACTTTATCAGTTCATGCCGTGTCCCAGGGAAGCTACCTTGCGAACAGTGCAAAAGAGCTGAGCCTTCAGCGCTTAAAAACAGAGATTGGCAGAGTGTCAAATTCTATGTTCACAATTGCGTTGTGGCTTACAAGAGAGATTTGAGCCACAATTTGTATTTTTTTTTTTTGTTTATTTCATTTGAAAAACATGTAAATACACTGATAAGGCATAACATTCTGACCACCTGCTCGTTTCTACACACTGTCCACTTTATCAGCTCCACTTACTGTATAGCTGCACTCTGTAGTTCTACAGTTACAGACTGTAGTCCATCTGTTTCTCTGATACTCTGTTACCCTGTTCTTCAGTGGTCAGGACCCCCATGGACCCTCACAGAGCAGGTACTATTTGGGTGGTGGGTCATTCTCAGCACTGCAGTAACACTGACGTGGTGGTGTTGTGTTAGTGTGTGTTGTGCTGGTCTGAGTGGATCAGACACAGAAGCGCTGCTGGAGTTTTTAAACACCTCAGTATCACTGCTGGACTGAGAATAGTCCACCAACCAAAAATATCCAGCCAACAGCGTCCTGTGGGCAGCACCCTGTGGGCAGCATCCTGTGGGCAGCGTCCTGTGACCACTGATGAAGGACTAGAGGATGACCAACACAAACTGTGCAGCAGCAGATGAGCTGTCGTCTCTGACTTTACATCTACAAGGTGGACCGACAAGGTAGGAGTGTCTAATAGAGTGGACAGTGAGTAGACACAGTGTTTAGGGGGCTAACAAAGTATCAGAGAAACAGATGGACTACAGTCTGTAACTGTAGAACTACAAAGTGCAGCTATACAGTAAGTGGAGCTGATAAAATGGACAATGAGCATAGAAACGAGGTGGTCAGAATGTTATATCTGATTGGTGTATACGTGTAAGAGCTGACTTTTCCAAATAAAAAATAAAAAGGTTTTGGCACACTGTTCACAATCGCATTGTTGCTTTCATGTGTTCTAAATTTAAAAGGACAAAAATAAGTTCAAGTTTTGTAGAGCAGTGAAAATGGTATATGGGCATGTAGTAGTTCTTTGTCCATTGAAGCTAAAAACTGTCTAAAGCGCTCTAGACTAAATCACAGTGCTATAGACTAGGATTGTGTTATGTGAATACAAAATACATTTATTTGACTGGAAAAAAAAGGAATAATTTGTTAAACCAAGATGGCTGTCTTGTGTATGCACTTAAAGAAACTACAAATATTTTGAGTTACATTTGGAGTTTAATGATTTTAAATGTCCCCCTGATGTTATTTAACTGATCTGTGTGTATGCAAATTCGGTCCCAAGTACCGTCCTCAGGAAGTTATAATAATCACAGAATTTCTGTGTTATGCAAATTTAGTCCCAAGTCCCCATTTGGCAGAATCAGAACACACTGGTAAACTTACTTGGTTAAATCAAAAATCTGAGATGATCTTGGTGTTTCTTAATTTTAATTATACTTGCATGATTTTTTTCATGTCTGTAGGACCACGGGAAAGTGGTGTCCCCGAATAGCATGTCCCTGACTGGTGTCCCCCTTAAGAGATAATTACAAGTATAGGTGTGTGTGTGTGTGTGTGTGTACGATTGTAGTCATTATTTTTTGTAATAAGCAGCCTTGTCTTCCCCTGACCCCCGCCACCCCCCCACCTCCACCCCAATCGGTTTTATAACAGACTATAAACTGTGTTGTTATGTAATGACAACAGTGCGAAGACAGAATAAGGCAATTACGTGACAATCTATATTATATTTTTCAGAGTGTAGAAAGGAGCACAGCTCAGCTAAATTCTCCCAATCTGCAGAAACAGCCCAGCACAGTAATGCTGTGTGTACATGTTGGTGCTGGAAAATAAGAGTTATTGTGTGCCTTATTGCTGAACTAAAGCAGAGATGGTACACAATCAGGGGAGGCAAACAGCCGTGTCAATGTTGCCATGTGTCTTTGGGTTCGTCCTGTCTTATGAAAGTATGAAAGACAAATCACATTTTGTAATATTTTCATTGCTGTCTGAGGATGTTTTTTTTTCAGGAGTCAGCCAGCAGAGGCTGGGTTCCAAATGAGAGGGCGTGTGCCCCCCAGGCCCCCCTCTAGCTACACCTCTGTGCTGATATAGCCAATAGCAAATGTATGATGAGTAAGCCATGCAGCTTACATAGGTGATATAAGCTTCCAAACATGTCTTGACTGACTAAATTTGTGGAATTTGAAAAAACTGTGTAAATTTGATCTGATCCATTGCTTTAATACAGCAGTGCCTCTTAGCTAAAGCACTGAAGCTCAAGTTCTTGCAGCGGTAGTGCAACATGCAACACATTACCTTCACTTCTCCTAAACATGAACAAAAATAGCAGAAAGAGAAACAACTGAACAAGAGTTACCCTGAGCAATGGCTTAAAAAGTCCAGCTGCTGTTGCATATTTATCCAGAACATATAGTTGTTCAGTTTGTCGCACATTCATTTGATTAGTTTTAGGGCCTAGTTACTGTAGCAGGACCACAGTGGTAACATCTGCATGTTACCTCCGCATATCTGCAATTCAACTTAATTAACAAAACCGCACTTGGCTTAAACACAACAACAGACAATGGATGCATTCAAACGATTTAAGGGAAAGTAAGCAGATGCGTAGAGTATCTCTGAGCCAACATTGAGTCAAGGCAACAAAGACACAAGACAGAGCCAGAGCAAACAAACCTGTGTGCTCCTCATGCCAAGACATGCTAACATATTGCAGCTCTAGCCTCGCAGGCTGCTGCAGTGTGTCACGCAGGTCATGGCTGGTGTAAACACCTGTGGTAAATCGGGCACACACACATACAGACAGACGCAGAGAGGAGCTGAAGGGAGCAGGCATCAGCAGTGGGCCGCCTGATGGATGTATAAGGGCTGAAACAGGTGTGCTTCTGTCTCTTCGTCTCTAACTCTCTCTAACTCTATCCGTCTGTCCCTCGCCCTCCATCTCGGTCTGTCTTTTGCTTTCTCTGCCTCCCTCACTCCTTGTGTTGGAGGACTTCATGTATTTGACAGTAGCAGTGGTTGGAACAATACTGAAATATCGATGCTTTCATTTTGAGAATTGATCTTTACATGAAAATATCAATACACCCAAAACAGTTCCGGGTGTAAGAAAGAGGTAAGAAAGTAATAGAAATGCTCTATATTTGACGCTAACACAACTTAGGAGCAAGTTGTTGTAAGTGTGATGGCTAGCAAGGGCATTACAGCCAAAGTAATGACGATATGTTGTTTGTCTTCTGTGCACCATTTAAACAGCTCCAGCCTGACAAGGCATGGTCCCCACAAGCCCTGTGAAGATGCCCTGTGGTATCTGGAACCAAGACATTAGCAGCAGATCCTTTAAGTCCTGCACGTTGTGAGGTTTTACCGCCATAGATCGGACTTGTTGTTCCACCACATCCTACAAATGCTTGATCACACTGAGATTTTGGTAATCTGTAGGCCTGGGTAACACCTTGAACTTTTCATCATGTTCCTCAAGTCATTCCTGAACAATGTGTGCAGTGTGGAACAGGCCACTGCCATCAAGGAATACCATTGCCATTCCTTGATGGTGTACCACATGACCCGATTCCCAGAGAAACTTTCTTCACTGGCTTGTCTTCTTCCCACAGTGCTCCCTGGTGCCATCACTTCTCCAGGTACATGACAGACTTGTATCCAATCGGACTAGGGGATCTTTTCTCCCAAATCCAACACACAGACTATGAAAACTGATTGATTGCTTACCATCTAATACATCCCTATCCTTGACATGCTGTCACGATTGGCTCCTCCCACTACTCCATGTCCCCCTTTGTTTTGATCTTCCATGTGCTTCTTTGTTTTGGTATCCGTAGTCCTGCCCCTTGTTTCATGACATCACCCCTGATTGTTTTCACCTGTCCCTTGTTAAACCTGTGTATTTAAGCCCTGTGTTTGCCCCTTGTGTTTGCTGGTCTTTGTGCTGATCTTTGTCCCTGTTGTTGGTGTTTGATCGTGCTGTTTGTTTGATCAGTTTGAACTGTTTGAACCTGTTTATTGTTTGTCATCATGTCTGTATATTGTTCTATCCGTGTTGGCTCTGTGACCCTGGACCGTTTTGACCATGACCCTGGATTTGCCCATGATAAAAGTCGCTTATCTCAGCACGTGCGTCCGCCTCCTTGCTCCACGTTACACATGCCCTGCTGTTACAAGGTAATCAACACTATTTGTGTCATCTGTGAGTGGTCATGACGTTTTATCTCATCGTTATACTGTAGCCTTGTACTGATAACACAAGATACCAAAAATCATGATCATTTAAACATGTAAGTGTCGATAGTATGCAAAATTATTATTGTTTTAATGTCATGCATTTTTCTTTTTATTTATTTAAGCATTCTCTCTGCACAATCATTCTCAACTATGTTTGTCCCTGAGAACCTTAGGAAGCACCTTCACTTCCACCATGATTGCTACTTGATAAGTGAAATCTTCCCAACCAACGGCAGTGTCTGTTATAACAACAACAGGTGCAATTTGCTCAAGAACATTTTTATTTTCGCAGCCTTAATATACAGAACTTCATATATTTTTAACATTTACATAGTTTATCACAATATGGTGCCTGAATCATTTTCCATAATCTTTTCTTGCCCAAGGGCAGTTGTACACACATAAAATCATATTTTTCATTAAAACACAAATGTTGACTCAATGGTAGAAAATGTTAATTTTCTTAATGTTACACACTGATTTTCAGACATCAAAACAATGGAATTCAACCGTTATTAATAAAGTGCAGTATCAACTGAAATTCCACATATTTTATGACATTAATAAATCTAGTATTGTGCACCAAAAAATGCTTTGTTTGCTTCACATAAATGCATCCTTTCACAGAAACTGCTAGGACAGTCTTTATAGAAGGCTAGCAAAATCACAATCAACCAAATAAGAAACTGTACATGACTTTGTTTAGAGTTGCTACATAACTGCGTTTCAGATTTAAACTGACAGGCTGGACTATGTTGTAACTAGTCATAACAATTTGCCGCCATGCTAATGTTAGCTTGATTACACATCAAAAAACTACAGCTGTTGTATACTAACAGTGCAGCCTTTCACAAGCATACACAGTAAACCTCATTTGAACGCAGTAGCACAGTCTAATTTTAGTTATTTCAATTTCTCGTTAGGCTGAGTGTAGGTTTTGGTGATGTGCTATAAAGTTGGTTCAACCTAGTGAGAGATGCTATGAAAGAAGGCTTTTGTAGTTTGGTCAATTCAATTAATATGACATTATAAGACACACATAGGTTCATTGGTAGTTTTGGATAGTAATTAAACGTCTAAATTTGTGTTGAAAACATTGTGACCACTGGTTCCTATTAATAGTGAAATAAATAATAAAACCATTATTGGTCCCACTGGCCACTCCGCAGGATGCAAATTGTACTGCCTATAATCAACCTGCTCCTTAATGGCCTCGTAACTCAGAAGAAGATCCAGTGCCATTTGGAGAAAAAAATGTCATATGGCAAAGCAGAACCGTTTTGGAGCATTTTTGATTACCACAGCACAGTGATTTTCCAAAACGCCAGTCACTTTTCTCATACAGGAAACCTGCTTAGACCTAGATATCCTAATGACAGCAACTACAGAATGGAGACATGACTTCAGAGGTCTATGAAGAACTGCTGCAGGCTCAATAGGCAGATATATGTAAATATACCGGTTGTCATGATGTCACAAAAACAATGAATTCAGCAGGCCTGATCCACATCAACACTGATGTCTAAAATATGATTGAGATGGGAAGTTTGAAAATGGCTCAGCTCTCTCTCTGTATCGTTCTCTCTTGCCCTCTCCATAGCTGAGTGTTTCATGTTGTTAGGCCTGGACTGTATGTACAGTATTAGTGTATGTATGGCGTCAGCTCCATAATAGGAAACAGTGCAGTGTGCTCTGGTATGCTGGGCACGTAAGCAGGCTCTGGGTCATACCTGGGTTGCCCTGCCACTCTTTGTCTTTCCCAACCTCTCCTCTGTTTCTCTTTCTCTCTCTCTTTTTCTCTCTCACCTGTCTGCATATATTTGGTACATGTGTGCTGCATCTGTGTACCACAGCTTTTCATCTTCCTCCCACTTTATGTGTTTGCAGTTGCGCTCTCTCTCTCTCTCTCTCTCTCTCTCTCTCTCTCTCTCTCTCTGTCTCTCTCTCTCCACTCTCTCTATCTCACTCTGCATCTCCCTTTCTAATTCATTTGCTCTGCTCCTCTCCTTATCTCTTCCTCTGTTTCACTTTCTTCCTTGCCTTCTTTTTCCCTTACTTGCCAACTTTCCTTCTCTCTCTCCCTCTCTCTCTCTCTCTCTCTCTCTCCACTCTCTCTATCTCACTCTGCATCTCCCTTTCTAATTCATTTGCTCTGCTCCTCTCCTTATCTCTTCCTCTGTTTCACTTTCTTCCTTGCCTTCTTTCTCCCTTACTTGCCCACTCTCCTCTCTCTCTCTCTCTCTCTCTCTCTCTCTCTCTCTCTCTCTCTCTCTCTCTCTCTCTCTCTCTCTCTCTGTGCTGATGAATCACCTTCCCCTCCCGTTGAACTCGACTGATAATCCAGGGGAAGCGGTAAAGGCGCATCGATCAGCGTCGTCGACAGCACCACAAGCCACAGCGCACAGACAACATGGAAACAACAAGCCAAGCCGCTCTTGGCTATGCACAAATGCATGCATGCGCATGCAGGCGCGTGTGTGTTTGTTTGTTTTCACGCATTTACAGGACAAAAAAAGTCTTGCCTGTCAATAACAGCAGAATTCTCCTGGCATTACAAAGTGCTATTTAACTATTTTTTTATAGAACAAAAATTATTTTATAAAACAGAAATGGCAAAATTATTTATTTTTGGTTGGCTTTGGCTCACTTAGCTTAATGTTTAAAGCCAACCAAAACTCAATATAGACTTTTTACACTTTGTTAGTTCATGTCTCAGGTCAAACAGGTTCCAAATTTTTGTGCCAAAAACAGTCAATTAATTTTTACAGAACCATTTTCCAACCTCTTTTCACTTCTTGAAACAGACTGTGTTATTGTGTCTTTAAGTCTGAAATACACTATATTTCCAAAAGTGTTCACTTGACTGCCTTCACACATAGGAGCTTGAACAACAACCCCTTCTTAATCCATATGGTTTAATACGATGTCGGCTCACCCTTTGCAGCTATAACAGCTTCAACTCTTCTGGGAAGGCTTTCCACAAGGGTTAGGAGTGTGTTAGTGGGACTTTTTGACCGTTCTTCCAGAAGCGCATTTGTGAGGTCAGACACTGATGTTGGACGAGAAAGCCTGGCTCGCTTTAATTCATCCCAAAGTTGTTCTATCAGGTTGAGGTCAGGACTCAAGTCCTCAACTTGAGGTCAAGTTCTTCCACACCAAACTCACTCATCCATATTCTTATGGACCTTGCTTTGTGCACTGGTGTGCAGCCATGTTGGAACAGGAAGGCGCCGTCCTCTGTTCCCACAAACAGAGCATGAAATTGTCCAAAATCTTTTGGTCTGCTGAAATTTTCACTGGAACTAAGGGGCCGAGTCCAACTCCTGAAAAACAACCCACACCATAATCCAAGATCCACCAAACTTTACACTTGGCACAATGCAGTCAGACAAGTATCGTTCTCCTGGCAACCGCCAAACCCAGACTCATCCATCACCCAGACTCATCATGTCACTCCAGAGAACATGTCTCCACTGCTCTAGAGTCCAGTGGTGGTGCTTTAGACCACTGCATTCGACGCTTTGCATTGTGCTTGGTGATGTAAGGCTTGGATGCAGCTGCTTGGCCATGGAAACTCATTCCATGAAGCTCGCTGTTCTTGAGCTAATCTGAAGGCCACATAAAGTTTGGAGGTCTGTAGCGATTGACTCTGCAAAAAGTCAGTGACCTCTGCGCACTAAGCCCCTCTGCATCCGCTGACCACACTCTGTCATTTTACATGGCTGAGTTGCTATCGTTCCCAATCACTTCCACTTTGTTATAACACCACTGACAGTTGACTGTGGAATATTTAGTAGTGAGGAAACTTCACGACTGGACTTGTTGCACGTGGCATCCGATCATGGGACCATGCTGGAATTCACTGAGCGCCTATATACACCTGTGGCCATGTAAGTGAGTAGAACGCCTGAATTCAATGATTTGAATGGGTGACTGAATACTTTTGGTAATATAGTGTTGTCGCAGTCCAAGCTAAAACACTCATCATAACTATATTATTTATGTCTATT
The DNA here is from genome assembly GCF_015220715.1 of Pygocentrus nattereri. Classification (NCBI taxonomy): domain Eukaryota; kingdom Metazoa; phylum Chordata; class Actinopteri; order Characiformes; family Serrasalmidae; genus Pygocentrus; species Pygocentrus nattereri. The sequence continues at coordinate 14,794,428 of NC_051219.1, read as the reverse complement.
TATGTCTACTCACTGGGAAAATCCTGGAGGCTGAATACGCAGATATATGTAAATGAACTGGTATTCATGACATCAATGAATTCAGCAGCTTCCAAAGTTAAAAAGGTGATATTTAAAACTTTTAACGATGTTTGCAAACAAAATCAGTCTTTTAGTAAAAAAAATTAATAATAAAAAAAAGAGAAAAATTCAGCTTTCCATTATAAGAGCTCTTTAAGCACAATTCATTCAAAGCAGAGGTCATTTTAAACACAAGCTAATTGCTAATTCCTGTAATGTTTTGTCGATACTGAAAAAATCTTCAGCATTTTGATGATGTCATCACATACATGAAAAACAATGTTAACCAATAATATCATGTTTCACCTCCCCCCTCCCAAAAACCCCACCTATTATCAGATAAAAACACTCAGCTAGCTCAAAGACCCGTCTTAACACCATGTTTCACTCAAAAACACTTCACTTAAAAATCCATCACAATATCTTATTCATGCTTGCCCCAAATATATCTCTCACTTTCTTTTGCAATGAAGGAGCTTGAAGGACTATATACATATTATCAAAGTTTTACAACATACCATTCATAGCCCAAGACCATACATGGAAACCATGCTGCACCTTTTTGAATTCATTGTTTCTCTAATGTCAGAAGAACCAAGTCACATAAAAACCTACCTATTTAGTTTACAGAGTTTAGCCCAATTATTCTTATTGAAGTTCCAGGGTGTGTTTCAGCTCTGAGCGCATTTTGAATGAGGCACAGTACAGGCGATCAGAACACAGCTCTTTTATTACATATACGCATTTAAGTCACAGTCTGAAAGTGAGTAGAGGTGGGAAAATTGTCATGTAAAATTTAAATATAAGCATTTGTGGTACATAAAAACCACACAAACATTGTAAGAGGACGACAAGGGACAAAAATAAAATACAAGAAAAATGTAGAACAAGATTCCCTTAAGGCTTAGATAACGCTTATCACATATACAATATATTCATACACATTACGTATGGGGCATAAATATTTGACCTCACATCCAGACAAGGTATAAAAACAAACATGCGTATGTGTGTGTGTATGTGTGTGTGTTTGAATGTAATGACATTCACCTGAACATGTATATGAGCGTGTATGAATATTACAAGTCAGCTGGGCTCTAAGGGTCTACTAATGACAGTGTTTAATCTGCATGTAGTGTGTAAATGAGAACACCATTACACTGCATGGCCTCACCTCTATTTGATCTTCAGTATTAGACAGAGGGAGCGAGTGCGTGTGCACATGTGAGCACAGGATATGTGGATTCAGCACATGCATGGATCATAAATCAGTCCACATTCTTTTGGCCTATAAAAGGTGGAACGGGAAAAAAAAACACACACATGGCGAAGAGCACAGCCAAAGTCTGGCAAAAATAAAGCTTGGAAATCGCAACAATATGTTTCTTTAGCATCACTGTCTCTCCTCATGTAATAAAGCAAGTTTAAAGTCTTTCATAAGCCGACATCCAATTAACAGATGTTTGGGAAGTTTCAAAAGACAACAAGTTTACTTGCCCCAAATCATCACCCGAGATATTTGGTATTCCTCTTGAGCTGGAACTACAATGCTAATGTGGCCAACAAGTAAAGGAAGCTTAGTAGAGGTGCACGATGATATTGGGATCATATTCGCATGAGCAGATTATTGCTTAAAAAACAAATACTGGTATCGGACAGAGGTTCAGATTTGGCTGATTTTCCAAACTGATATATGATGACATATTTCTTGTATTGCAAAAGATGAGAACATTCAGGAGATACTTGGCCACTATGCTAAAATCTTTATTATTTTGTTTATTTTACTGTACACATCAAAATAAATGTTATGCAGATGTAGTTCCAATTTCAATATTTTATAAATGATTCTGTACTGGTGTCAGTACTGGCAGTTACCTAATTAAATACAAAAATACATACAAAAATATCAAGTACTGGCCCACCATATTGGTGCATTCTTACTAATTAATGCACATTAATTACTAATATGTGTAGGCAGCAGGCCTAAATCATCACACAGGTCACTGACAGGTCTGACACTGCATAATTTACTGTCCGTCAATGAAAATAGACAAAAGTATGGACAACAGTCAAACGTCATAATGGCTATGCAACTGATTAGTGTTGCATTTTTATGGATAATAATCACTGCAAAAATTTTATATGTTTAGAATATTTTACAATTTTTCATATAGATGTATGTATATATATATATATATATTATGCACACCTGCTTGTTTCTACTATTTTTCCAGTTTTACAGGTCTATTTACAATATAGGCACACTTTATAGTTCTACTATCAGAGACTGTAGTCCATCTGTTTCTCTGCATACTTTTCATCCTGTTCTTCAATGGCCAGGACCCTCACAGGACCACCACAGAGCAAGTATTATTTGGGTCATGGATCATTCTCAGCACTGCAGTAACACTGATGTGGTGGTGGTGTGTTGGCATGTGTTTCGCTGGAGCAAGTGGATCAGACACGGCAGTGCTGCTGGAGTTTTTAAGCACTGTGTCCACTCACTGTCCACTCCATTAGACACTCCTACTTTGTCAGTCCACCTTGTAGATCTAATGTCAGAGACAGTAGCTCATCTGCTGCTGCACAGTTTGTGTTGGTCATCCTCTAGTCCTTGTCAGTGCTCACAGGAGGCTGGATACTTCTGGTTTGTGGACTATTCTCAGTCCAGCAGTGACACTGAGGTGACTCCAGCAAACTCCAGCAGCACTGCTGTGTCTGATCCACTCGTAGCAGCACAACACACAATTACACACCACCATCACATCAGTTACTGCAGTGCTGAGAATGATTCAGTGATTCAAAACAGGGTAAAAGGGGGCAAACAAAGTATGTAGAGTCTGTAACTATAGAACTACAAAGTGCAGCTATTTAGTAAGTGGAGCCGATAAAATGGACAATGAGTGCAGAAACAAGGAGGTGTACCTAATGAAGTGGCCAGTCAGTTAGTGGGCATAGCTTACGTTACTTGTTAGATACATTACATGTCTTGGCTTGTCTAACACATTTTGGTTTGGATAAGATGTAAACCGTGTAAATTTTATTTGATTATTGCTTTTAGTGATCCATCAGCTACACAAGCAATACATAGAAAAGGTGAAAAAAAAGAAAACACAAAAACACCAAACAAGCAGGACTATATCCATCACCTGACAATTAGAGGACCAGCAACTATTCGTTATTCCCCTCTCATCATTATTTCCCTTCTCTCCTGACGCGTGGTGGAGGTGCTCGGCCGTTTGCTGTGTGCCTCCATTCTGTTGCTAATGTAGTGGCAAAGGCAGACTCCATTAGGCTCTGCATGCAGCAAACACATTTATGGCCCTTTCTCATTTCCTTCTTTTCACTGGGCCATGATACATCAGCCTGCTAACAGCGGCCTAGAACTGAACTTAGCACTGCCATGTTGAGTGTGAGGCACCACCTTGTGGCCACACTGAGGATGACAGCAGTGACTTTTCCTTTCTCAGCACTTCACTAGTCTTACTAGTTCATGTAGGTCATATTCACCTGTTGTCCAGTCTTAGTGCAGTTTTATGAAAGTTAAAAATGACTTTTCAAAAACAAACATCTGATACCTGAGCAATAAGGCCAAAGTTTGCCACTTAGCACAGTAAATATTTAGTAAACAGAATGGTGTCTCCATCTGGCATTTCTGTTATGAATTTATCTGTCATTCTTGTCACATTCTTGTGGGACAAGCAAGTGACTTTTGTTTTCACTCTTTATCCCAAGTCCAAATGTAAACTCTGTCCATTCCCAGAACTGGGGTTCTACATGAAAATGTGTGTGTGGCCTGACGATGTAAAGCACTTTTTACAAATGCTACATGCTTTTCAGGGAAGTTTTCAAAAACATACTTTTCATTGTCACCTTCCAAGTAAACCCAAACGCATTCATTGATTAAGGTGTGGACTATGGGGTGACCAGCTCATCATTCAGTCTTTTGGCTAGATTTGCAAATGTCCTTCGTTTCCTCTCATGGTGGATTTTTTCAGATATGAAGCAATACTGGGGCTTGATTTCCTCCCCTCTCTCAAAGATAAAGCTTTGAGGACTGTTTAGCTGATGACGACTTGTACCTAATGGAAATTAAATAAATGAAGGGTGGACTTTCGCGCAAAAGTTGCGCAAAAACTTTTAAGCCATTTCTCCCTTCTTTTGAAAAGTTACCTTTGCAGAGATACAAGGTTTTAATCTGAGAGTGATGATATATTTAATACATATTCAACACACGTGTAAACCCAGGTCCTGACACTATATAAAAACAGACCTATGTGTGTGAGCACGTCATCTTCGGTATGCCCTTATAAAAGTTTGTGTGTGCATGCTGGCACAAGTGAGGATGTTGCGTGTGCAGGCAGAAGCAAATGAGGATGATGATGGATCAGAAGCTTGTAGAATTGCAGGGTGTCGCGGCCCACTGTCACCGCGCTCATCCGTCTGCGAGGCGTGTGTCCCTGCGAGGCAATGTGCTCTCCGCCCTCTGATGACAACCCCGGTCCACGCCTAGTCCTGCTCCACCGCATCACTGCATTCTTCAGCTGCTTCTGCGCCACTGCAGGACATTCCTAAACATAAAGGTTCCTCAGTGGTTCCTGGTTCGGAGGTACACTTCTAGGAAAAAAACTTGTATAGAAACTTCATATTATGTGGAGGTTCCTTAAACTTTTAAAAGGTTTTTCACAGGTGCACTTCTTGTTTACAAAAATGGTTCTTTAAAGATGCATCTGTTAAAAGGTTCTTCAGGGAACTGAAAGTTGTTCTTTTGGGTATGAAAGCCCATTTCTGTCAGGTTGAAGAGTAAAACAAATCTCTTTCTTTTTGAAAGCAGAATGTCAAAAGATTCATTTGGTATCTCAAATAATGAATAATGACTGATTCTCTTAAAAGGGGCAGTCACGGGCTGGAGGTTAGGGTACCAGCCTTGTGACTGGAAGGTTGCCGGTTCGAACCCCAGAGCTGACAGTACATGACTGAGGTGTCCTTGAGCAAGGCACCTAACCCCCTAAGGCACCTAACCACTCTGCAAATAGGTCTGCGGCTATGGGCAAATGTGCTGACTTCCCCCTAGTGTGTGTGTGCTCACTAGTGTGTATGTGGTGTTTCACTTCATGGATGGGTTAAATGCTGAATCCCCATTGTGGGACTAATAAGGATGCCTTGCGGTGGACTGGCGACC